>NW_025777559.1:0-66224 GCF_021130785.1 Homalodisca vitripennis | reverse complement strand
ACAACTCATTCTTGTCTGTAGAAATTAAGTTTCATTTTAAATTACTACCGGTTAAACCTCTTTGATATAATCATTCACATTTTCCGATTAAGTTGTGATTAATAACAATGAAATAATGTATATTAAGTTATAAAGCATTTTGTTATTGTTAGTTTATTACATATACGCACTACTATGTCAAAGGTAAAAATCCTATATGTATATATATATATATATATATATATAATATATATATATATATATATATATATATATATATATATATATATATATATATATATATATGATATAAATTAAGTCTTATTCCTCCTGAATATCCCAAACGGATTGTGATGTACAATCCTCAATATTCATATTACAATACTCGTTTGGACTTTTTGGAGTGTACACATATTTCACCTCCTTTTTGAAAAGGGAGTTAAGGGGTTCACTTTAAATTTTCAAATTTCAATTCCTATTTTGTGACATGATATTTGAAAGGGAAACTCAAAAGAAACAAAATGACATTAAAAAAATACATCTACGACGATCCTAGCAAAAACTATGGGCAAACAACCCCTTGCATCTAATGCGTAAATTAGATCCGGTTACGACCGGATACATTCCAAATGGATTATTGAGATATTAAAATATAACCTCCACTATACTTATTAAATTACTATTCTGAATTTTTTAGTGTTAAGAAAATCCCCCCTACAGGGGAAGTTTTGTTAGGGTTTGGTTTTTTGGGCTTTTTGTATAGGGTACACACATATATATTATTGTAGATAAATCCTGTTAAATGTAATAAAGTGTATTATGAAAACATTTATATATGACAGCACAACTGAAAAGTATTTATACAATTTCATTTAGAACACTTTCATGCACAACGATAATGATTTGTACATTGTTTTTAGTACCAATTTGTTATTAGCGAAAACTGTAAGAATAAAAAAATACTTATACAATAATTTTCATACATTGTCTGAAGGGCCTCAATAAAAATCACTTCAATTAATTAAACCGTATTTTATTTATTAAATGTGCATCCGATGGATAAAAGTGACTAATAATAATGCAACCTGTCATTATCCATAACTAGCTCTGATCTTCACTGCTTTACAATAGTTGTATGGTGATGCAATGTCAATCATTGGTTGCGGTCCAGGAATTTTTACGATTTATAGTCAATATGTGGCAACCAGAACTTGTAATCCAAGCATTTAACTCCTCGTGGATGTTTTAAAATCGTCTCTTCACGTTCTTTAAAATCTCAATTAATCATGATAACATATATAATTATTAAAAATTAATTTTATTTAAACTAATACTAAAATAAAAGAAAAAGCAATACGTTCACCATAGTTTTATTTTAGTAAGATTTACGCAGTCACATTTTCAAGTAATAATTTAAATGAAATACTCAATACTAATAATTTATAAATGCGAAATTGAATTTGTTTCTTAGTGTTTATCAAGCTTAACGTATTAGACCGACTGTACTGAAATATAAAATGGTTATATATTATTATTATTATAAATTATTCTTCATGTTTGTGGGTAAGATATATGCTTGTTCGTATTTCAAAAATCCCTCTAGACTACACTCCATTGGTCTCTGAAGTAGCGGAAAATCTCATCTTGGTCTCTAAACCTGCAAAATATTAATTGAATTGAAAGAGACCTTGAAATAGAATCAACTGTTCTGTGTAAACATTGTATTATATCAGTACAACCATAGTTTTAACTAATTCCAACTTGTTATATTTATAGTGTAAAAGCGTATAGTAACCTTGGTAGTAACAATACTCTTTATGTTAAAATTGCAACCGCTGTTGAGATTAAATGTGGAGAGTAGGAAAATACGCGGAAGAAAATCAAGTTTATTATTTTATTCATCAAGTTTAGTAAATTTTCCTTTAGTAGCAAATTTTAACAAATATTAAGGATGCAATGCTATGTCTATAATGGAGATATAAAAGGCATATATATATATATATATATATATAGCTATTGTAATTTACTCCATTTTTAGTATTTTACTATCCCTAGGTTATTTCGCCTTTTCTTCCGAAGAAGAATATATATGCTCTTATTATAGCAATAAGGCAAACTCAACGTTGGCTTTATAAAAATAATAAACAAAAGAATAACACAAAATGCATAACATTATATTCGTAAGTTTTGTAAAAAACTACGTTTGTACTGTCTTGTCTCTAGACGATCTTCGTATCCGTTTGCTTGTTCTTACAATGAAGTCTGATATTAAGTATTGATTCTATAGTTGATTTGTTTATATCTCTGTCTCATATTATCAATCATATTCATTATAGCCAAGTATTCCAGAATATACATTCCCATATCTTTTATTATCATGTTATGTACAGTAAATAAAAGTTTCATGAGATGCTTATTAGATTGATTAGTTTTTCATGTTCCAAAAATGAAGCGTTGTGGATGTATTCAAATTAAAAAAAAAGTTCATATTATGTTGCGCATAATATTACAAAAAAATCCAACGCCCTGGAAATGTTTTCTTATCTGTATAAAACCATTGTTTCTGTTTAAAGTCTCGACCTTTATATTTACATCTATACAGGGTGTCAATTAAGTCTGGAACCTCTTTTTTTAATTTTTGAACCACAATAGAAAGAAATACCAAAGTTTACACGTGCTTACTGGTGATAGTGACGCACACATCTGCCCAATTAACGACCGGATAATCCCTTTGGGGGACGGTCCACAAGGAGTCAGACAAAATTCTTAAATAGCAGCATAGGTCAAGTTTGCTATCAAATAAAAGGTCTTACTTAGCAGAGTACAATGCCGCAAACCGGACTTCAAAAGGTGGATTCATTCAGTAGTTATAGCTATTTGAATTTGAAAACAATTGAACAATGTAAATTATTAAGTATTACAAGTAAACACCAATTTTTAAGTACCTGTGATCAAAGTAAGTGTTCAAAATGTTCCCCTCCCATCATCTGACAATGTAGTAATCGAAGCCAGGAATCAATAATTATTACCAATAACACAACTACTGTTAGAATGTGAAAGTGGCAGATAGAGTCATACACAGCATCCACAAAAACTTAACGTTTGGGCAGGTATTACAGGAAATCAAATTATGGGCCCATCATTTATCAATGGTAATTTAAATGGTGACTCGTATCTAGCAATTCTCCAAAATGTGATAACTCCTGCACTACAAGCTGCTTTTGGTCGACAATTTCAAAGAATTTATTTCCAACAAGATGGCGCGCCACCACACTTTGCTCTCCTTGTTAGAGAATACTTGGATACAATATTCCTTCAAAATGCATTGGATGGCTTTTACAACTGCCTAGGACATTGCCAGACGATGGGAGGGGAACATTTTGAACACTTACTCTGATCACAGGTACTTAAAAATTGGTGTTTACTTGTAATACTTAATAATTTACATTGTTCAATTGTTTTCAAATTCAAATAGCTATAACTACTGAATGAATCCATCTTTTGAAGTCCGGTTAGCGGCATTGTACTCTGCTAGGTAAGACCTTTAATTTGATACCAAACTTGACCTATGCTGCTATTTAAGAATTTTGTCTGACTCCTTGTGGACCGTCCCCCAAAGGGATGATCCGGTCGGTAATTGGGCAGATGTATGCGTTACTATCACCAGTAAGCACGTGTGAACTTTGGTATTTTTTTATATTGTGGTTTAAAAATTAAAAACGAGGTTCCAGACTTAATTGACACCCTGTATAAAAACATCCCATCAATGTGATATAGCCACGAGGCTAAAATTCAGCAATTTTAAATTAATCATTTGATTGCATATTTTAGGATAATGTGGTGACTAAGGTACATTTTAGTACTATATGTCCTCCTCGTAGCAATAGGATTTATTTATTTTTTTCATCAAATAACGAATAACATAAAAATTAAAATCATGAACACTGTTCTATGAAATGAAAAAATAGCTTAATTATACAGGCGGAGGTGTTAACTATCGGAAACTAAATACGTATTTATTACGTACGATGCTCGGGTGTTATCATGTTTAATGTTGTGTGAGAGAAAGTGGGCGCACCTATTTAAATAATTTGGACTACAAACATTCTCCAAAGGGAAAATGGAAGGAAAAATAATTACAATAAGTTTTCTAACGATAATACCTCAAATACTCGTATATTATATTATCATTGACTTTCAATATTATTCTTTATTTATATATTTATTAAGATACTCATTATTTTAAGCTTTCAAACACAAAATAAAAACATATAGTAATATTTATTTCATTTTTACTTTGATTAAGTTGAACGTCTATTTATACATGTTCTACTTCGACTAAGAAATGAATATATATTACTTTGCAAGGTACATATCTTGTTGTTGATTTTGGAAACTTTAAAGTGTTTACCCAAATTTTTATATTACACTGCGTAACTTTATAATTTCAACAATAATAATTTGAGTCTGAACCTAATAGTATTGTATGGTATACTCTCTGACCTATTCTAGTGTACTTGAATTTCAAGATAATTTTGTTACAACGTATGCAAATGCTATGCAATTATAGTGATAATTTCATATTTTAAATTGCTCTTTCTGTGACAATCAATAAAGTTTGCTTTGCATCTATTGTATACAATCACATAACATTCACACATGATTTATGTTATTTATCAGTGAAGATAGAAGTAGGCTGAGGTACGTTTTACAAAAAGCCGAGATGTAGTGCCGAGGAAGTTGCCAGACTCACAAAGATCCCCTTGGCATGGAACTGATTGTGAATACATCGAGTGAAAACATGAATAATGTGTTTCTGATATCCGCAGTCTACTGAAGCATGATATATTGGAACAGATCCTTTATTGAAACACATTACTTTGCTTTCACCTTCGTATCTTTGTATGTACTCTAGATAATGAATAAAAATCATTGTGAACGAAACTTACGTTTCTGTAAAAAGCAAAAGTGTTCGAATTATTTGCCATATTTGTGACTGTATTTACCGGCTAACACTACCCTACACAGCCTTCAATGTTAAAAATTCAAATTAATTTAGTTGAAGCATTTTTGTCAAATATTTGCTTAAATAGCCGAAATAAAATACGATTGGGAGACTAAATACATATCAAACTAAAAGGGAACATGAACACCTCTAGGGCCTAACTTAATTTTAGCTATGAGAAATGAATACCTATCTTGTATACTTGAATACCTACACGAAAAAATCGGTCTTTGTCATTTGACACTTAGTGATGGTAGTTGGAGAGGGGGTAAAAAATTCTCTTTCAGACTGGAGCCTAGATTTTAATGGGGGAGATGCACTTTTACAGCTCAATGCTCTTTAAATGTGGGACTAACCAAATAGTTAGGTACCGGTAGGTGTAACACTACTTGACCTATAGATATGACATTTTCACCATATATTGTTGAGTATATTACACACAAAATAAACTAGTTTCAAGAAAAGTATTAAAAACTCTTCTCAAACAAATGTTTTATATAACAAAATAGAAATTATTTTTTACATTTCTTTTATTACAAGATTAATGTTAGGGATATATATATATATATATATATATATATATATATATATATATATATATATATATATAAAACATTCAAGTGCACTTTGCTGGTACCATAGTAACAAATAAACAGAAAAATTCAGATATTTTGGATTGCTGGTTCAGCAGATAATTGTACTAAAAAGTCTTCAAAAAATTAAGTTATGATAATCGGAAATTAAATGTACAACTTCACTTAGTACGACTCTAAACTCTTCTGGTGAGTAGTTCTCATTTTTTTTTCTTCTTTTTGCCTCTTAAATAGTCTCCTTTTTACTCTGCTTTCTTTAGTTTGTTCTTCTGCTTCCTTTTCTGCCTCGATAACCCTAATTTTATCAATAGCTTGATGGCCTTTGACCATAAACATTCCGGGTTTCAGTGGCAGTTTTGGAATACATCTGTTTTTTGCTATTGCACCTTCATTGAAACATAAAACAGCATCTTTCACTCCAAGATTTAAAGTTTTCAGGCCTACATATTCAGTTTTATGAATTCTTTCCAAATTCAAGCATTAAAACTCTAGTTCGGGTTTTGTGTTCTTACGTGAAGGCACCGCTCAACAAGTTCAGTGTTTGTTAAATCCTTGTATATTGGCTTAATTTCCAGAAGGACTGTCTTAAGAAGTTTGTGTTTGTATCTTTCAAAAGTATGGTTCATGGCAGGTTTATTGTAGTCACACCAGGTGTTCGGCGCTTTAGGGCAAAGAGAATGCTGAGGCTCTTCGTCAGTAGACAAGCAATGAAAGTAGGTGGCCCATACTGCTTTCCTCATGTATGCTGTACTGCCTAAGATATTTCTTACTGCCAACCCATAGTATGTACCTCTGAAAAATATTAATGTAACCATCTGTTAATCTTCCCTTTCCGCTGAGACCCTCTACATCACTAAGTTTTGTAACTTTTAGTTTTATACACAGCTCCCGTAGTCTACAACCCAATCTCTGAAATGGCCAACACACTTAAGTTTAGAAATTTTAACATCTTTGCCTTAAGGTTCACTTTCAAAAACAACCTCAAAGCCCTTAGAGTCCCCATCATCTCCTTGCTATTTAGTGTATCTTACTCCTAACTTTGTTTCAAATCTTGCGCAAATAATTTTAGCCCCTTCCACATCCAGCCTCCGCTAGACCCCGTGTAGTTACAATTACACTCAGACTTATGAGATGCATCTTTTTCATGATTAACTTTTATACTTTTGCGAAAGCAAGCAGTACAAAACCCGGAAAATCAGTCACAATAAAAATGTTTCCTTTATCAAAGGATGTCACACTCAAAACACCGTTCTAAGAGGTGTGGCCGCGTTTGTGCCAGGACCCGTCAAAGGCTACAGCTATGTCCTTAATACCATCATTTTACTCAATTGCTTGTACTGCTGCATTTCTCAATAAGGCTTTACACAATTTTGTGTCAATTGATAACAGCTATTCAGTATATTTAGAAAATCTGGCATTCGGAGGAGCCAAATTCATAACAGCAGAAAACATTCTTGCGGCAGCTTGTCCTTTTGCGATTGATCTCAAAGCATAAGAGTATCTGATATTTATATCATAGACATTTTTAATAATACCAGAATTCATTCCTGTTTATTTTTTCACATCTAGAGCATCCAATTATAATTTTACGAGCCAAACCATTAAAAAATGTACTGTCAAGATTAATGTTTACAGTGCCTTCGCTTTCATAATGTTTACATTTGGTAAATCCATTGACTAATTTTAAAAGTAAATATAAGTTAAAAGTCATATTTACACCATCATCAACGAAATCCAGGTCATTAGGAAGCTGACTATTGTACAGTTTCATAGAACTAGAAGATTTCTCAGGCCTACTCTCTCCTGTAGTTGTGAGTAAATTCAAATATCAATTCCAGTATTGCATTTATTGAACTTGTTACTTCTAGGCATATTTAAGACTGTAGAGCACTATCCATCAACAAAATACAACAGTGATTGAAGCAATAAAACCCAATCACTGTACAAAAAGTGTTATGAAAAGTTTAAAACTATTTATAAAGTAAGTTTACAAACAATAAGTAGGAAATAGCTGCACAGTGCAAATAAATAAAAATACAGTATAATCTGTATAATAGAAGGTTAGCCAACCACACAACAAAATAAATTACATTAGATTTCATAGTTGTGTATAAAAATGGCATTAGCACTGAGTAGTGGCGTCTGGAATCTGGCATGAAATAGTACCAAAAGTAATGCAAGCTTTTAGAAAAACTATTTTTTACATAACATGATACGATATTCATATTAAAGAATGTATATTCTTAATCAGCACAAACCAAGGAATAATTTTAAGCATTAAAACAAATTACGAACTATTAATCCAAAAAGTGCATCTCCCCCCTTAAGTATGGCTAAACCGGTATGAGAGCAAGCGGTGCGCTATAGTAGATAATCTAAGATTTCCACCGTGTATGGGTTGCTAGTTCCTGTCATTTAAAAAAAGTACATACAGTATGTAATAAGTATTTATGGGCTACAATATACCGCGAGCTTGTGAATGCAAATTTGCTTTAGTAAAACATCCACATTTCAGTTGGTATAAAGACAGTATTTTAACTTGATATAACGAGTCCGGAAATCAATTTTCGTGAATACAAAGCTTCAAAATAGATAAAATAATCGTAATGAATTAACACTGTAGTTCCCCTCAGGGGCGGTCTTACTTTCAAGGCCGTACGGGTAATGGCGACCCCGAGGTACCCTAGCTAATGCTCCAGATCCCTTCTCTTCTTGTTCTGGAGGCCTATGGCTGGCACACTTTTCTATGTGTCAGCCTATCTCTCTTCTTCACTCTCTTCTATCTGAGGTAAAGTTCCTCAACTCTTCGATCTAGTTTTCCCTTTCATTTCTCCCACTAGGGGCCAAGCCACGGTGGAACAGCGTAGGCCAGGGCTGAATGGCTGGTGGCAAACCAGTCTTTACTATGCGGACTCTGGACACCGGCGACCCTCCAGTTTAAAAGCAGCTTACCCAGGCATGCGGGGCTCTGTCTGGGTGGACCTTCCATTCCCTAGCTTCTCGTGGGAACAACATGGAAAAAAACAAACACAAAAATCAAAACAAACCAACCCTTGAAACAGTTCCTGAAGCTGTTTCAAACCTACCTCTTCCTGCTGAGGTAGCTCCTGAAGCTACCTCGCACATACCACCACCTGGCAACACAACTCAAGAGGTTGTTATGCCAACATCCCTACCTTCTCGTCAACAAAGTGCCTTAGGAACACAGGAGGTTCCATTGCACACTGAAGCTCCCATACATGGCAAGGCTTTATCTGAGGAAGGCAGCACAAGCGCTGAGGAAGCAAAATCCCTTCAAGATATAGAAGATCAGCTCCTCAACAGCCCAAGCACTCCCAAGTCTACAGGTACGCTGGATGATGCCACAGAGCAACTCGGCAACCTTAGAATGAAGAGGCCCAATCTCACCACTGCTCAAAGAAGAGAAGCACTAAAGGCTAAACTTCTCGAAAAGGGTGAAGCTTTTGACCCTTCCAAGTGGAGGAGGGGGAAAAAGAAGAGGAAAAAGAATCAAGAACGGCAGGAGGTCTCAACTCCGGGCCCAACTGCGGGTGACAGGGCGGGGGTGGGGTCGGCCAAGCGCCCCAGAGGCACTTTGGTCACCCCGCCCTCCGCGGAGGGACCCGCAAAGAAGGCTAGGAGGGAAACCCAAAAGCCCGAAGCCCACGATCCCGAGGCCTCTGGTAGCACACCCAAGGCTACCTACAGAGAGGGTCGCAGCAATCAAAATGGCCATAGCCCTCGAAGGCTACCCGGAAGCGAAGCTAAGTGTAGAGCAAGGAGAAGCCATCGAGGACGCAATTATGGAAGAAATCCAACCCCTGGAGGATGGTTCCGTTCCATCGTTTGCGGGCACCTACCTAGAGAAAGGTGTTTTAATTGCTTCCTGCATCAACGAACACACCAAACGTTGGCTGGAAGAAGTTATTCAAAGGATAAAACCTCTGGGAGATGACATCTCTCTGAGAGTGGGACTGCGTAAGGACATCTTGAGGTCCACTAGGGTGTTTTTCAGAGCTCACCCGAAGCTTCTGAAGAAGACACCTGAAAAGGTACTTGAGATGTTTAATAAGCAGAACCCCAACCTGAATGTAAACGAGTGGAAAATCCTTCCATCCAAGCCAGACCCGAAAGGTTACGGATTCGTCTGCTTCCTGGACGAGGTCTGCTACAAGGCTGTGAAGGCTTCCAACTGTAGAGCCAACTTAGGACTCTGGCAGGTCTCAATTGTCTCCTCGACAGTCAAGGACAATGCCACGAGTTCTACAAATCAACCTCCAGCACAGTAGAGCTGCCTCGGCAGCCTTCTGCCAGTTCTTCCTCCAAGAGGGATTTGATCTGGCATTGATACAAGAACCATGGCTTCACCAAGGGAGAGTGGCGGGCCTAAATGAAACCAAAGGTAAGTTAATTTACTGCACCTCTCTAAGGAATGTCAGAACCTGCATCCTGTTGAGGAGAGGCTTGGATTTTCTAACCCTCAACGAATTCTGCTCCAGAGATCTTACTGTGGGCACACTGACCTGGAAGAATGGAGGCACAGTGCAGAGCACAATTGTAGGCTCCGTATACCTGCCATATGATGCCAGGGAACTCCCTCCATCAAGAGACCTAGAGCTCCTGGTGGAAGAAGCACAAGCCAGACGTCAACAACTTCTTCTAGGTTGTGACGCCAACGCCCATCACTCTGCTGGATGGGGCAGCACAAACACTAACCCCAGAGGTGAGGCACTTTTACAATTTCTTCTAAGTAGGGACCTATTTATATGTAATAAAGGTAACCGCCCTACGTTCGCAACACGAATTAGACAAGAAGTTATTGACATAACAATCTGCACACAAGGTATACTTGGAATGGTTGATAAGTGGCACGTAAGCGAAGAGGCCTCATTATCGGATCACAGGTATATCCGCTTTAACCTGCAAGATGAGGCTGCAGAGGTCCTCTATCGCAATCCCAGGAGGACTGACTGGTTGGGATATAAGTCTGACCTTCAGTCACAGTTGGGATCGGTAGGCGGAAGGGTGCGATGCTTCACAGACATAGATCAGATAGCTTCTGACCTGCAGAATGCTATAATCAATAGCTTCCACGACAATTGCCCATTGCGACGGGGGAAGAGTCGAACCAATACTAAGTGGTGGACTGCGGACCTCGCTCGCAAAAGGGCTAATGTCAGGAAGCTGTACAATCAATGCAAAAGGAGCCGTATCTGGGAGTCCTATCATAGAGCTCTTACAGAATACAGCCTAGCGATTAAAAAAGCAAAACAAAGTTCCTGGAGGCAGTTTACACAGAAGGTAAATGAGTTAAGCGCGGCAGCTAGACTGCAACGCTTACTAGCCTCAAGTCCAACCGGTCACTTGGGATCTTTAAGGTCCCAGGGAGGTCAACACACTTCCGGGTCTAGTGATAGCCTCAAACTTCTCCTTGAGACTCACTTCCCTGACTGTATCTTTGAGAATGACGACACTGGAACGTCTGGTAACCGCGAGGCAGGCTCACGGCCAAGAGCTTGTCGTGGTAGCTGGGCCATTGCCAGAAGGATTGTCACTCTCTCTAAAGCCAAATGGGCAATTTCTAAATTTGCCCCTTTCAAATCTGCAGGAGGGGATGGAATCTTTCCGGCCCTGCTTCAACAAGGGCCGGAGAATCTCCTTACCCTTCTATGTGAACTATTCAGGGCGAGCCTAGCCTATGGGTACATACCACAAGTCTGGCGTCTCAACAGGGTGGTCTTCATCCCTAAAAAAGGGAGAGCGGACTACTCTGTCCCTAAATCTTTTCGTCCCATCAGTTTATCTTCGTTTCTACTGAAAACATTAGAAAGACTGGTGGAGAGGCACCTGAGAAAGGGAGTTCTCTCAGACACTCCCCTTCATCGCAACCAACATGCATACCAGCAAGGCAAATCCTGTGAATCAGCACTGCACCAACTAGTCAGTAGGATTGAGGATAGCCTGTCCGCCAAGGAATTGGCATTGTGCACCTTCATAGACATTGAAGGAGCTTTCGACAATGCCAAATTCACTGCAATGGTAAGTGGAGCACAGCGACGTGGCCTCGAGCCAGCTCTGTGCCGGTGGCTTAGGGCCATGCTGTGCTCCAGACGGATCAGGGCCGATCTTAATGAAGTATCGCTTGTGATCGCACCCACAAGGGGATGTCCTCAAGGAGGCATCCTGTCACCTCTACTGTGGAACCTAGTAGTAGATGGTCTACTTGAGGACCTTACTAACAACGGAATCTATGTCCAAGGATATGCAGACGACATAGTCCTTATGGTACAGGGAAAATATACAAATGTTGTTGTTGATATCATGAATACCAACCTTCAACATGTACACAACTGGTGTCAGGGAGAGGGACTGAAAGTAAATCCCTCTAAGACAGTAGTTGTACCATTCACTAGGAAAAAGAACCTAGAGTCTCTTTCTAGGCTGAAACTCGCATCCACTCAGCTGGAGTGGTCAAAGACAGTCAAATATTTAGGACTGACTCTAGATCATAAGCTTACGTGGAATGATCATCTTAATAATATCCTGCACAAAGCAAAGTGGGCGCTCATGACGTCCAGGAGACTTGCAGGATTCTCATGGGGCGTAAAACCCCACATAGCACTATGGCTTTACAAAGCAGTTGTAAGGCCTCAAATCACTTATGGTTCATTAGTCTGGTGGACAAAGGTGAATCAGGTAACTGCCAAAGCCAAGCTTGAAAGCTTACAAAGGCTTGGCACAATCTTTGTAACCGGAGCATTCAGGAGCAGTCCCTCAGCGACCCTCGAGGTGGCTTTAGGACTTCTACCTCTTGATGTCCATATAAAAGCTGAAGCGCGTAAGTCAGCTTATCGGCTGATGGTTGCTGGCTTGTGGAGGAATGGCGCGTCTAACGCGAGCCATGGCGCCATCACTGAAGCTGTAAACCCAAGCGCTATTCTCGAAATGGTCTCCGACACAATGAGAACGGAGTTCGTATTCAATAAGCCATTCTCTGTTGACTTCTACTCCAGAGATGAGTGGAAATCGCAAGATAACATCCCAACAATAAGAAAGAGCTTTGTCTGGTACACGGATGGCTCGCTTATTAAGGGTAGAACTGGATATGGAGTGTTTAGTCAATCCCCTAGAACTGCCCTTAGCGGCAGTTTGGGTCGGAACTGCTCCATATTTCAAGCCGAAATCTATGGTATCCTAGCCTGTGCCAACCTAGGCCTCACCAGAAGGTACCAGGGAATGAACATCTGTATAATGTCAGACAGTCAGGCAGCTCTTAAAGCTCTTGACTCCAACAGCATTTCATCCAGGCTTGTGTGGGAGTGCTTTAACACTCTCTGCAAGCTTGGATCACGCAACTGTGTGCGTCTTGGTTGGGTACCGGGCCACACAGGCATAGGTGGCAACGAATGCGCCGACAGGCTTGCCAAAAGCGGAGCAAGCATGCCATACACCGGTCCAGAACCGAGTTGTGGTATAAGCAAGTCAGACAGCCGCTTACCAAAGTATAAACAAATGGTCCAGGAAGACACACCGCGTGCGGTGGCAGAGTCACCAAGGACAAGCACTTGGCAAAAGACTGCTTGCCGATTCTAGCTCCGGATTCACCAGATGGCTGATGGGGCTGGGCAGGGATCGGGTTAAGCAAGTGATTGCCTTGATCACTGGACACGGCCACTTCAGGAAACACCTAAACACTCTAGGTTTACGAAATGAGGCCTCGGAGTGTAGACTCTGCAATAAGTCTGAAGAGACTGCAAAACACATAATACTGGACTGTGAGAGACTGGGAGCAAGGAGAAGGGCTCTTTTCGGTGACAAACAACCAGGCGACGAACCAGATGCTAGTATCGGGGAAAAGCTTCTTAGCCTAATTAAGGGCACGAAGATAGGCTTACCCCTCTAACATCAAAGGGGCACACAATAAGCTCAGGTTGACGTGTGAGGATCTATGAATCCACCCCAATATCCCAAAGGAAAAAAAAAAAAAAAAAAAAAAAACACTGTAGTTAATTCTTGTAATTTTGCTATGAATATTTTGTAATTCGTTGGATTACATAAAACTCACAAACATGCGTTACTGGCAACAGGACTATAAGCATAAATCTCTATTAAAATAATTAAATAGCTTTTTGTTATAAATTACCGCACTCGGGGCGGTACATATAATTCTGACCATCAGGAATTCCAGAGGGTTAAGTGATGTCCTTGGGTAGATGGGCCATTGGCGACATCTCTTCTATGTATATTGACCATAATAAAGGTATGGAAGCTGTGAAACACATTCTAAATAAAAGACCTGGAAATTCAAAACCAAGCACTAAATTCATCATTGCTCTCATAACTTTTATATTATCTTCCAATTGTTTTCGATTTCAAAACAAATTTTATTTACAAAAGAAAGGAAACAGTTATGGGTACCCGAATGGCAAATCTTACGCATCATACGCAAATCTTTTTATGGTAAAATTTGAACAAGATTTTCTACATTCTCAAACATTTAAACCTTTATTCTGGACTAGATACATAAATGACATTTTTATGTTATGGTCAGAGAGCAATGAAAAACTTTTAGATTTCTTAAACGCATTGAACTCCTTCGATAACAATTTAAAATTTACTTGGAAAATTTCAACAGAGTCAGTTACATTTCTGGATATTGAAGTTTACATCAAGAAAGGTTACTTGAAACACAAAATTAATGTAAAACCTACTAACACTTTTCAATATCTACACTACAACAGTTGTCACCCTGTATATGTAGAAAGATCAATTCCCAAAAGCTTGGTTACACGAGCAACCAAATTATGCAGTGAGAGTGAAGATCTTAAAAATTACGTTAGTAACATATATTATGCTTTTTTTTTTAAACGAGGATATCCTGAGAAGCTATTGAATGAAAAGCTACAGCTCAATGAAAGTAACCTTAATAATAATGATGCCAAAAAGAAATATTATGATGAGCCTAAATTAATAACACAATATCATTCTGGTCTCTACAAAATTAACAACATTTTTAAAGTAGCTTACAAAATTCTTCAAAATTCTCCACTGAGAGACTCATTTCTAAAAAGTATTCCACGTATTGTTTTTCAAAGACCTCCTATCTTAAAGGACATTATATCGAAACCAAAATTACCAGCTGATTCTGATGTGGAAACGAAATTTAAAGGAGCACATCCATGTAATAAATGAAGATGCATGGTGTGCAATCAAATACAAGAGTCATCAAAATTCGAAAGTAGTTCAACTAAAAAAGTATACAAAGTTATTGGCAATTTGACATGTGATACAAAAAATGTAGTACATTAAATTCAGTGTAAACTATGTCCTAAAGACTACATTGGCTCTACAACAAATAATTTAAGCATAAGAATGATAGGTCACCGTTATGATTTTAAGCATAATGATGAATAAAAACCATTAGTCATTCATATTAAAATACACAAAGAATCTTTTGAAAATTTATATACAGTAAAACCAATACGATCAATAAAAAATAATTCAAATAGATCATAATTAAGAAATTTAGAACAAGCATGTCAAATTGTCACAAAATCTAAATTTCCATATGGATTAAATCTTCGATAAATTTTAATCATCTGAACACTCATCACATCTTTACACCCACAGTTTGAACATATGTTTATCATTTCAAGAATATTATGCTTATTAGTTATTTTATGTGTTTAGTTATGTTGTTTTGACCTGAAGAAGCGTAATGCGAAATATAGTTAATTCATATTAATATGTTGGCCTTTTTCTACATGTATATATATATGGTCTCCTAACTTTTATATAACATTATATATCACTTTACTTATGGTTACTTTTGATCTGTTTTGCATTCGATCCCATGACCTAGATTTTCAGAAATATCCTGTGTTTGTCAGGAATACATAGTATCGGACAATTTGGAGCTGAAGTTGTAAAGTTTAGCAATTTATTTGACGGTTCTAAATTTTCTTATATAAATAACGAAGTCTAAGTAGACGTGTATTTTATATTAAATTCTTTCATTTTTAAATTTAATATATTATGAACGTTACTTATTCCCGAGCTTAAACTTCTTAATGCTAAATTTACAATTGTATTAAAAAGTCTTATTAGAAAACGGATATGATTTGTTATTATAAATTAATATATAGATTATTACAGTGAAAATTAATTAGATCTAAATTAATTTAAATTAATTTTATTATGTTTTACTTTTACATATGTTGGTATTAAAAACCAACATATCATAGTTTCTTATTTCTAGGCATAGTTGCTATGGATGTTTAATGTGTTGTTTATGGATGGAAATAAATGTATTTCTTTCTTTCTTTCTTTTATTTATTGCATATTTACCTTGAATAAATTTTACATTTTTTAAAGATTTTAAATTTATATTCACATAAATGAATATATAATTATCTGAAATAAGAAAATGAAGTCACAAAAATGTATACACCTTTCATTAAATTTACAGAATAACCCATGGTTTGAATCAATATACATAAGTTGAATGTGACTCCATAAAAGCTGAGTTTCAGCGAAAACGATGGTGTAAGTTGACGTTGAAAGAGCCTAATGAACATGAAAAGTTAGTTTCACAGCGTATATAAAGCACAAAAGGATTGTGGAAGTGTCTTGGTTGGGTATTACGACATCTAACTTCCTAAAATGCTTGAGGCACCAAGCACCTCATTAGAGAAATGTGTTTCGATCCCCTGATCATTTGCTTATACAGCGAGCCGAGTTCTAAAGCTTACATGCATTACATAAACAACATGTGATCATAGTGTCATGTATCTTCTAGTTTCGTATTCAATATCTGATATATTAACTTACATATTATATAATATAACATAAATCGCAGATACAGCCTACGGATACCACGTGATTGCGTATTAAAAAGCAAGTACGTCATAGTTTTATCCTATTTAAATGGCAAATTTCTTTTGAATATGAAGATAAAAGTACTTGACAAACAAATTTGCTTTATTTCAAAATCATAAAACTAAGATAATCTTAAAAATAATAAAAAAAATTATAATACTATTATCGTATACTTAGTAACAATAGTTTTATTAAAAGACAGGTTTTTAAACAATTTCTTAGCTAACTATAAGATATTTTAATGCTTATCTAAGCTTTTTCTTAATACACGTGCTTTAAAAATTAAAAAAATTGGTATAAATTTATTTAGTTTCTTTTAAATTTTCTTTATATTTTTAGTATAAAATCTACACGGCTTCAATGAGTGTTCTTCTCTGCTAACTTGCAAACCGTTATATTTTAAAAGCAATATTTTTTGTTTTTACAGGACTTTTTAAAAGCCAATTTTAGTTCCAGAAAGTGTTAAAAGATATCAACTTTGCATGGTGACATTTATTACAGCATATTCCGTTTTATAAATCTAAATGGATATAGTTATGTTTATCTTATATTCAAAAATCACTATTATAAATATTTTGTTACATTTTGTAAGTAACTTTTGTTTCAGTGTGAAATATTAAAAAAAAAACTTATAATGACTAGATACAAAACACTAGTCATTAATCAAGACTTTTCATTCCTTGCGCTTATTTCAAGTGTAATAGTATGTTTCTTTAAAAAGGTGTATTATCCAAATTTATTCTAACACTTACAAAAATAGTTACTCAATTATCTTTTTATCAAAAGGTACATTATTAAATAAATGGTTTAATAATTCATGGTATACCAAATAAAATGGTTGTAAATGGTTAAAACCTAATTAAGATTGTTAATATATACTACCATTGTTTTGTGTCAGTATTTAGGTATAAATATTTTTATTATGCTTGGTTAGGCCTAAGTCATTTACAAGGTTTTAAGGATTTATAACTAACTTAAAAGTTTAAGAAAGGTAATAGATCAAGTTATTACCGATATAATGGCCTAATTGTGATAAAATGATAAAGTGTACAGAAAATACCCTAAACAATACTAATTATTTTTAAGTAATATACCCTTAAAGTGTGATATAAGAATAACATTCATGAAACCGTTCAGTTTGTAGGTTCAGATAGGAGTACGCCACACTATGTGTCACGTAACAGACTTCATTGAGGTTATGCAAAATGTGATGTTTATTGCTCATTTCATTCAGGTACTTGTGCACGTGTTTCTAGTTCTCATGATAAATGTTATATGTTTGTAATAAATTTCAAGACTAATTTATTTTGTGTACGATATTCAAGTTACCACAGTGAAAGCTGTAAGGTCAATGTCAAAATGTATGCTATAGCTCAGCAAAATAAAATTAAATGACATGCATTATATGAAGTAATTACAATCGATGTCGTTATATAAAAACTAAGCTTAATAAACATTTAAAGATTACACGTCATTTCGCTTACGAGATCTCGTGTGGAAAAACACATACAAACAGACATAAGTAATAACATTAGAGCCTCTCGATTGATAGGCTTTACCCAGTTGAAATAACATTGCAGTTACATTTTCCTGAAATATATCAATATTTGTCTGCGATTATCATACGAAACTATAATCACAACTCGGAAACACAGACAGGGCTGAATCTCCAGACATCCCCCTTACTAGTACGTGCGGTTGTCTATCAGTTTCATGCACAATTTAAGTTCCACGTGAACACATTCACATTTTTGTTCATGAGCTTAGGTTGTTCGTAGCCGTACTCAAATAATAAATGTTCTGACGAGTATGTAGGGTTCTACAATGAATGAATGCTCTGAAACCAAATCTTTTTACAAGCTTTTCATATTGATTTGGTACTCAATATATGTTTACTCTATGTATTAAAATTAAAATCACAACTTTAAATCTTATTTGATTGCACTTTATGTGATTATACATTTATTCATTCTGCTATTTACCCGTTTTCACATACTTGACCATAATATTAATGTAAATAATATATTCCCTAACGCTCAGACTAAAGCTCAATGAATGAGACGCACCGTCATCGAAACTCCCCTGTTCCTCATGTGTCGACAAAGCCTAATGCACAATTAAAAAATTCTATAAGTCAGTTCCTTTCCGATATATCATGTGGATAGTAACATATACGGGAATAAAAGTTTTACAGACTCTTGGAAGTATAACTCATATTTCCAAGCATGAGTAGCGTTAACCCTCATCATAATTTTTTTGTATGACGTTTAGGAGCGACTATTTTTTTAATTGTAATTTACACAAAAATTATTTTCCAATATATAGAAGTTAAATTTTACGTTTAAGTACCTAAATTTCACTGAATCTATCGTGGTAAATTAGGATAGTGAAAAGTATAAAGTTAAATAACGAGATTGCTTAGTTCCTTGAATATTTCGCTTAAATCGAAAATCTGATATAATTTATATGCAGCTTGATACTACATTCAACTGCTAATTTTCTAAAACTATCACTGGCAACGGAGTGATTTACAAGAAAGTGAAGGTTATTTTACTTTATTGTAGTGCTGCTGAAGGTAATACACAATAATTCTCTAATATCTTGCAAATCCAAACCATATGAAACTTTATTCGGATGAATATCCGCAAGGGATATTGCGAGCAAAGATCACTAAATATGTATACGGGTGCAGCCGCGCTGTACAAATTGAGTTACTAAGCCTCCGAGTAAACTTTGCTGTATATTGCTGACCGCGAGTCTTTTAACATTGCACGGGGTTTAATGCTGACATATTAATCTTTCATTTACAATATTTAACTGCACAAAGCCATCTAATTAGCATACACATAAACAATTTTCCTCGTAACAAAACACAAAAGCATATTAACCAGTTTCATGCATGCTATGTAATAATAAAAATATAAATTGGTAACTTGATATAACCAACGTGATTCGTCTTTAGTCGTAGATGGTTAGTTGACGAATGAAGACGTATTGTGACCTGTATTCCGTAGTTCAGCGTTAATGATTAGTGTTGTGAATAGTTTTTTATTAAGTTCATGTTTATAGAGTTAGTGAAGTTGACAAACAACATGGTGGTTGTGATTCCTGACCTAGGCGTGCCACAACGCTTTGGTAAGATTTGTTTATTTTAAACTAGTTTTTAATAATTATGTATTAGGTTAGTTCTTTATCTGAAGAAGAGATCAGATTGCAGATCTCGAAACGTAGTGTTACTGATTTATTGTTTCACTGAACGATGGCAAATGTCCGGAAAAGTCCTGTTTCCTTCACAATCCTTCCCTCTTCAAAAATAACCTTCAAACAAAGAAAACGTTTGCATTACTATATCCTTATACATATATTATATATATATTGTAATATGTTATACATATATTTACAAAATATTTTGTTGATACTTCGTATTTAGTTGGTCACATTAAATACTGGTAGGCTTGATCTGACGTTATAATAAAATATAAACGTTTTTATTATGCATATATATATAATTTTTTGCGATTCAATGTTTATTGATAAAAATAAAATAAGGCTTTTGCCATCCATACGAACTTGATAAATGTATATATATATATATATATACATTAATATTATATGTGTTGCGTAAAATGTTAAATGTTTGGATCTGTTATTTATATAAAATGTTGTTATTCAACTATTTTCTTGTTACTATCATTGATAGCCATAAGACCAATGTAAAAGTATTTTTTTACGCTCAGCGGCATCGCGTGGATTAACATTCATCATAATCGAACTCAGTGTTGCAATTTTAGGTCAAGAGCTTAGGCCTTTACAAGATATCTTGCGGACAGACTTAGTACACATTTGAACCTAATAAATAGCTTTAATAACAGAAAAAAATCACTGTTGTTAAAAAAATCGTAACAGCTACTTCATAACTACTGTTTATTAAATATTAACTGTAGGTTACGTGTCTTTAATTGTCGTGTAAACAACGAAATATGGTATTATTAATAATTTAATGAATAGCTATGAACATTAAATTAAGGATAAGAGAAAAGTGATTTATATCAGCCAATTACACAGGAAAATTAAAAAGTGGTTGCAGAATTAAATGTTTTATTAATCCGAAGTTCAGAAGAGCGTATATATGCAATCATCATACAGTTTGTCACTATACTTTAAGATGTCTATTAAACCACTGACACACAACTAGAATAAAGAGTGTTTCGTTTAAATAATCAAATCAATTATTTGAAATGTCAGAAAACATTTTCAAAAACATATTGTAAATGTCCTCTTAAATGCTTTAAACTTGATTTAGAGGTAAGAAAAATCTTTGCTCAAAGAGATTGTGTAGTGTTTTAGTCAATTGGGTGGTATTATATTGAAGTCAAACCCTAAGACAAGTACCTACTGAATATTTAAAATAAGATCTCTAACACTTTTATGAGGAAAGCTACTTAAAAACTATTCAAATGTAAAATTGTAGCATTTGCCAAACAGGCAATTTAAATTGTGCTTAATAATATTTATGGGAGAAAATATACTTGAAAATATTTTAGAATTTAGTTAGTGATATGTAAAATATGTAGAAAAAAATAATATAATTTCCAAAAAAAGGTCTGAGGAAACTTTCCGATCTCTCTACAATGGCATATGAGGACTAATAATCTGAAAAACTAACCTAGTTTAAACAATCTTTAATATACTGGTTAGCGTGTTTTAGAATAAAAATATTAACTTTGACTCAATATAACTGCAAATATCAACAAAATAGAGTGCATAGCAGAGTACACACAAATTAGTGAATAGCCCTTGAGCAATAAACACAGCAGAGAAAGTTTTATATTTTGTAAAATGTATGTTACTCCTAAAAAAAAATTACAACAGCTATATGCTTAAGCAAAAAATAAAAAAAATTATTTTTATGAAGTAAATTTTTTGGATTTCATAATCGACCCTTGACGGATACAGTTTCCACTCCAATGTTTTAGAATTGGAGGGCTCATATCCCAAAACTATTTGTTTGAATAAAAAAGTTATACTGAAAACAATACTCTTTTTCTCCGTGTTATAGGTGGAATGCCCTTTGATAAATAAATCTAAAAATTGCATAAAGCAAATGTTAAGATTTTCTCCCTTTTATAAGGGAGAAAATATTAACCGGTGCTTCAAAAAAATTAAATAGGTCATCTATTTTACTGTTTTTTGCACAAAGAAAACTTGCACAAAGTACAATCATATTGCAAACTAGAAGCTCCTCGAACTTAGTCAATTGGATTTTGGTTGCATTTGTTGTTAACGATATTAATGCAAACAGTTTCAACGTTTAAGTTTTTTTTTAAAGTTTCATTTGTAAAGAATTAATGTCAATTGTAAACATACAAATTTTAAAATACGACATAGAACAGTTGATAATTGTTAATTATAACTGAGTACCACTGGATTGTTTGTTACTGTATTTTCCTCTGAACAACTAGACATCATAGACATATAACGTTAAAATGGCATATCCTCCATTACTGTGATAATGATGGTCACTGAAACATTATCTAATCTCCCGATATATTTTAATCCATAAAATTGGAGAGTGATAAATTTTATATCCTTACCAATAAAACAAATTGAGGTTCTCTGAAACATGCCATCGTTTTTTTATATATTATATCAAATAGGTTTAGTTGATCTAATTTAGGCCATGGTGGAGAAATAATATTACCGTATTGTGCTTTTCTAGTGAAATCACTTATAATATAACATGATAATTTTATAATTGAAAGGTTTTGCAAGTGTGGGAGCATTTATAGTTAGAATGAGCTATATATTCACCAACATATATCTGTTAATGTGTACCATACCCACCAGCTCAACGTCTTTGCTAGTAAATTTTTTATTCGTGTTAAAAGTTATAAATGTATGTAAATTAAATAATGTAGTTGATTTATAATCTCTGTTTGCCTCATCGTCCTGTTTTTTTTTCTTCAATCTAAGAGTTATACACACTTCCTAATGAGTATCATACGCCTTTCATTGAAAACATAGTTATTGAAAAAATTGTTTCTGCTATAAAAAAAATTACACAAGTCTCTGGTAGAGTTCTTTGTGGTTCCATTTAAAATGGTAAGATATCGTGTTTTTGCTAAAATTGTTGTCACAGTGGCAGTAGTTCATTGAATAGTAATAGTGTTCGGTCCCTCCATTTTTGTCCCTTCAGCTGCTTTTATATACTGTCTTACACTATATTTAACTTGATATAGATTGTAAAATAATGCAGATTTGTTAAATTTCGAAGGGAAATTGGATATAAATAACTCATTTTAAAAGAATTTATAGTAGATTTATGATAATAATTACGATTTCCTTTAACCCGAGTAAAATATTACGGTATGTTCCACAATTCCAAGTAGCTGGCGACCAACTCTAATCTCTTTAATCCCATTAATAATGGTATTAACAATACAAGCTGCTTCAGTAAACTGCAATGTATTTCAAATATAGTTCGGAAACTTTCTACTCTTTTTGACTACATTATTACGTATAACGAAGAATCACAAGCTATTCCAGATCATTATAAACATTCGCGTAACACTTCACAACATATGCTATAAAACTATAAGAAAGATTCATTAATTACCTGCAATATTCTTGCCTTCATTATTTTTGGATGGTTTTGTAAAGACGTACAGCAATTTGGATGCATTGTTTGGATTGCATATAATCCGTTATCTTTTCTTTACTAAATAGAAAATATTCGGCCTGGTTTAAATTCGTAATTGTACTGATAAGGTAAGAAATAAGAAATATGGTGTTGCTGAAATACACTATTATCATAAACGTCGAGAAGATGTGTTTCCGTTAAATGTTTAAAAAAGTATTAAAATTTTTGTATACGTGAGTCTGACAACTAAATAATATGTGGCTCCTTCGAATTTTGAGGAAATGTAAAATACAAATAACTTATAAATACCTGTCAACAAATAGAGAAAATAAATAAATATATATACATAAATGAATAAAATGTCAAATACTGTCAAAAGCACAATAATCCGCTTTGAATGCAAGCTAAAATGCCCTTAACTATTACCTACAATAATCTAAACATCTAAAAAAGTTATGTCAGAGATTAAATCTTTTCTTTGTTTTTGATAATATAAGAGAGTGGGATTTTCCACACATAAGTGAGAATACTACAAAAAGAATTGTGTATGCTTCTAGGCTCAAGGTCGCATATTATACTTCATCATATGAATTACCCTGAATATAATCAGTTGTATATACAAGGCCACATATACCTGACCTCTGAATACAGTCAACATCACAAATAAATAAAAAATATCCTCTTATTTATATATATATATATATTTTCTTAGCTTGCTGTATAAATGATATGGAACATTTAAAAGTTAACTTTGAGATGAATCTGGTAACAAATATACTACTCAGGTAAATCAATAACAGGATTACCTAATTAGGGATCTTCAACAATTTGTTTTGTATTTAACAATTGTTTATAATTTGTTGGTTTAAATTATTTTTCTATTATTACTAAAATATAATATTAGTCTCATCTGGTGTTTCTAAGTAATAATATTTAGTAATGGAAAAACATATCTAACATAAAGCAATTAAATAAATATGAATTGATATATAAGTTTAAATCCAAAATTAAAAAGTATGAATAAATAATTTGTTTTGTAAAGAAATAAAAACACTGTAATTTTTAGATATTAATGTTATTAGAAATGAGCGTACATGGCGAAGGTGCTTGTGCAGTATTTTTTTGTGATAAAGTATATACATAGCAAAAATTTTTTACATATTCGTAGAAGGAAATGACATTAATGTGGTCGAGTGAGATTTGTGGCACGTTCCGACAAGATAGCTGATGTGTGTTGATGTTGTAACTCACATGACAGTGGCCAACAAAACTTGACACGTTTCAGATTTTGCCAGATATTGTTGAGACAGATAATCTTATATTAGGCAGATAAATTGGTGTTGCTATACAGTCATAAAGGGTTATCTCTGTTTACGTAGAATGTAGTAAGATCCTATATCATGCTTCATAATAATGAACCTACTTCGTGCACGGGGGAAAAATACACTATTCATAATTTAAAGTATTGATGCATAGGTCTAAAGTGTTTACAATTATTTACTATACCTTTATTAATCGAAATATTTAATTTATTGTTTAACCATAAGTGATCACTGAGCGAAGTTATAGATTTGTTCTTCTGTAAGTAAGTCTTTTAATAATGTATAGCATAAAGAATTGACATAATGACTTATAAATTTGCAAGAAGCTTCATTTCTATAATGGAACTTCGACTTCGATGATAGTATGTCACTCCATTGGATTTAGCATTCGTCTTCGAGTGATACTGGGAGCAACGTCAGTATTGCAGGTCCATTAGTATTGTAAAAAACCTAGTATGATGATATAAAAAATATTGTAACACATATAGTGAATATAGTATGCTGGATTGTTTTGTATGGCATTAGTTGCATTATTTATGGTGTTCAATTCTAAGTTGTATTTGGTAATTAGGATATAGGGTGTCCGTAAATGATGAAATAAATCTTTATTATATGATTTATTAGGTCAAATAAGTAAGAAATATATAGTACTGTAGTATATAAGTATTTTACTTAGTTTACACCCACTATGTCTGTATATGTATTTAATTGAACAGTATATAATTAAATTGAATTGCTTATTGAAATAATATTTAAAATGTTTAATTTAACTAAGAGCATTTCATAAACCATGTTCATAAAATACTATATTATTAGATTTCAGATTAGATGTTATAGGTAAACATACGTAGATAGAGTATGATTAAATTTATACATTTATTTAAGTGGAATAGACATCTATCTAATCAATGTCCCCTTATTTGAAAACATATTTTTTCTTACCTGATGTTCCCCATGTACAATGTTCTACTGGAAAGTCATCAGTGATTTGCTTATTGAGTGAAGCTCTATCAACCAATACATGTTCATGTATTCTTTAGTTGAAATTTAAGAATTGTTATTTGTTATATTATCTTGTCACATAAAAGGATATGTAGACGGAGTTGGCACATAAATGTTTTGTGTGATCTACAGTCTAACTGTCACAACTATTAAGTATGAGTTGTTTTAAACGATAATGAAGTTGGGCGAGTGAACATGATTTCGCCTATTCAATTCACTTTAGTATAAGATCTAATTTCAGACATCGAAATGTAGTGTTTATTGATTTCTTCTAAAACGGAACTCAGTAAAATATTCGAAAAAATCATAAACCATTATTGATTTAAGTTTATGCCACTTTAATCATGATAATGATTACAGTATGTCTTGTAACCTATGTTTATAAAATCGTTTCTAGAAACCGTTTTAGTAACAAAGAGCTGTGCAAATACATTACTGTATTGCTTATTATAATTTTATACCTTATACGAGTATTTATTCTGCATATACAAGTATAATGATGAATATAATTAAACAGTAAAGAAGTCTAATGCCTAATCCATTGCGTTAAACTCTTGACCAATAAGAGAATGAAGTCGCTCACGAAATGAGCCTTACAAGAACATGACTGTACAGCAAACACTACACTGATACTAATCCACAAACACATAACGAAGACGAATGGTCACACAGGTGTCCTACGTCATGGTATATGACGTCACTGAGTACCAATGCTTCTTGCTTTGAAGTTACATCTCGTACTTTTAACGATCCTTTGTATGTAAGATATGTATGTACCTACACAAAGCAATGTTTAAAGATTTAATAGGACCTATTTTACTTACAAAGCTTTTTTATGTGTACGAATTATAAATCCTTAGTTAGCATATTACGAGTAAGTTATAAACTGTATATAAATAAATAACAGAGAGAGCTCCATACATAAATAACAATATTACTCAACTTACCAATAAGATAATACAACCTGCTTCAATTAAAACTACAAGTTTAACTTTTACTGTATAATTAACATTAAAAAAATATGTTAATACTTAAAGCAACAAATACATAGTTTTATTTATACCATATATGGCCGAGATTCCATAACTATATTATATAATAAATGATTTGAGATGTTTGTAAAGTAGCTTCACAATTCTGGGGTCATGAATATGTTACTGGAGTTCACGACGCTGTGTACAGCTGAATGTGAGCACATCGTGTAGAGAAATTGAAAGATGTTTTCCAGATATCTGCAAGCTGTCAATACAGCTGGTCTGAATGTACAACACTTTAAAAATTCCTGAGAAAACATTCTAGTTATTTATAAAACTGTTTATATTATATTATTTTTAAAACACTATATATATATATATATATATATATATATATATATATATATATAAGTGAACAAAATGGATACAATTGGAAATGGAAATACAACTTTATAGTAAATACTACGTATTAGAGTCTATTGGAGATAACGAAATAAGATTCTATATATTTTACAACAACTACGCAGTACATATTATAACAAATACATAAAAGAAAACTGTACCTTTAAAATAAATGTGATTTTAGAATGTTGAACTTGAAAGATGATTCCCAGATATATGCAATCTTTCAATCCAGCTGGTCTGAATGTACAACACCTACCATTCCTGGGGAAATATTGGAAATATAAATATATCCACAATATCTTATATCCACAATATGTAAATGAACTAAATAAATACAAATACACCTTTATGTAAACTAAAAAATATTATTAAGTATATTGCACATAACAAAATAATAGTTTATATATTTTACAAAAACTATACAGTACATATTATAACAAATATTTAAAAATAAACTTGGTTGATGGTTCTAACAAAATGTCTAACGATCACAGGCAACCTTTTTGTATGTTTTGTATCTCTAACTAAGATGCAAACTCTGACGTCTTAACCTCTCGGCAATCGGCACTTCCATTGTAAGCAGTTGTAGGGGTGAATGAATTTGTACATGAACACAACAATCACTATATCATAAAAATCTTGGTTTTTGGAAGTATATTAAAAAAAAATAGGAGTACAAGAAACTAAGTGTCACATAACACGTCAGGTGCATTCCGGTTCTATAGGTAGGGGTTGGAACTAAAATTCAAGTGCCTAGACAGCTATTCTTCCGATGGAAAGTTTTACTTTTCAGCCATACCAGCACCTTCAAATAGGAAAACTAAAAATTCAAATGATAAGAACTTAGTTTCCATGGGATGATATTGTTCATGCGAATTACTGTTACTGTGGTAAGTGAGGCATGTAGTAGACATTGCTGATTTTAGTTTTAAACCCAATGTGAGCTAAGGAAAATTTTCTGAATATAGTAATTAAAACATTCTGCTTTTAGGTGATTTTTAATTAGGAAAGTATTTATCACATTCGTACCAAAAATGTTGTCTTACTGTCTTAGCGTATTGTTGTAGAGGCGATAGCGTTAGCGTAGACAGCAGCCCCATTATATTTCATATAGTGACAGTCTGTAAGTATAATATAGCAAGCTATGTCCAACCAAAAGATTTTTTCGGTTCATCAAATAATGCATATATGTATGAAAGACGAAATAAGTAACTTTTATTAAAGATTGAATGAATACGATTTCCATCATCATAACTTCCACTATAGAACCAGAAATAACGGTTATCAAAACTTCTTACGAAATTACCCTTGTCTGGGCTATTCCTTAGATTGGAGGCCATTATCAGCAAAATCATTGGGAAAAAAGACTGTAACAGACAATTAAACAGAAAATAGAATCGATTATTTTTAAGTTCAATATAAAGGAGTATTTGTGATCATTGTGTTCACTTACGCATTGCCGATATACGAAGAGTTTTATAAGTTTATAGTAGTGGTAGAGTTTTTTACACTGTCGAACGTCATTACAGATATTAGTAGCAACATTGGGCAGCATAACGCGACAGGAATTAAATAACTACACGTTTAAACTTGCATCCTTTCCTATCGGCCTATTATGCCCCCCTCTTGAATAACCACGAACACACACACACACACACCATCTCAAATTGAGCATTTGTTGTATTTGTTATGCTTTCAGTATTAGTTAAGGCTGCATGCAAACATTTAAGCCTATAAGTACATGTGTTACCATATTTTTTTTAAATGCCTAAAAGGCATGTTTTGTTTTATTATTGTCTCGCTGCCATCATGGTTAACCATATCAATAATGCATACATATAAACTATCACTCGATGTGTAATGATATAATCCATGGTTGTAAAGAATGTTGCCTATATAGAAATGGAGCATCTTGCTAAGTTCTTTTAGCCTATACTTTAATACTTTTTCTAGATTTTATTGTTTATTGTTTTGTACAACACTCAACCGATTGAACATGTTGTAGGTGTTACTATGGCAACGTTATTTTATCATAACTTTTTTTAGGTGACTGTAAATTAACTATGACCACTAGTACCAACCTGTTAACGTTGAATATTTTTATAGAGATTTCAAGTGAATCAAGTAATTACTTCTTTATTTGGACTTGACCACTTCTTTGGAGTCAACTATTATTGTGATACAGAATAACTCCGCCCAACTTGTCCATATCAGTATCAAATATCTGTAGTTTGCCAAATAGTAAGTTGAAATAGAAACTATATTCTCCAAGATTATTCTGTCTCATGATTTAATGGAAGAGCAACATTACCAAAAATATTGAATCAAAACAGCAATCGTTATACAAAATATACATATTGCGTTATTTTCTTAGTAACATTAAAGTATATGGAAAGCTTAAAAAAATTACTGAGTTGTAAAATATAAAAAAATACGGCATATATTTAAACCGATAAACTTTTTAAATGTCAAGAAAATTACATATACAGAAAACCCCACAAAACTTTTAGATTTATATTTTTGAGGCTTCATTTCATATAGCATAGCATTACATTTCTAAATATATGTATTTCAATCTTAATAAATAGTACTAGATAAGTTTTAGTGTTCAATAATAAACATTAATTTGCAGTTTTCCCTACATTACTTACTAGATCTACACAGACCGCTTGATTGCAAAAGTATATTTATTAGTTACATACGTTTAAAATGACGCTGTATATTTTTCATTAAACATTTTTTTTCTTCAGTAATATTAGTTTTAACCTTTAAAAAATATTTATTACGTTGAAGGGTACTGAATTTTGTAGAATGTTTTCTTTGTACATGCAGTTTTAAATGGAAAAAAAACCTTTCTTAACTTAATTCATAATAAATTTTTTTGTATAATGAGAATGTTTAATTCAATGTAAAACCAAAATATTTTTTTTCCTGCAACATTGAAACCGTAACATATTTGTAAAAGTATGGTTTAGCAAAGTGTTTCTTTCAATTATATCTTTAATATATTTACCATCTGTTATTCGGTTTTGTTTTTAAAATTTGATATACAAAACTTAGAAGAATAGTTTTGGCACACATGTTCCTTAGATTTTCTGTAGAAAATTAGAGTTTAAGTGCTCTTGATATGTTTCTTGTCATTGCTAACACGCAACATTTGTATTAAAACATTGTGCTGTCTTTCATGAAAGTAACTGTTTTGTATTAGTTTTAAATTAATGACGTTGCTACATAAATAGGATTTCCTTAGCTTTATGATGTACCTTTATATTTGAAGTTATTATATCATTATATATCATTATATATTAGTTATATTATTTTTTAAACTTTTTAATGCCTAAAAGGTTTAATTAAATCACAAATTTATTTTGTGATTATTTGTAAAAGTTTTCCAATAACCAAGCCAAAGATTAAGTTCTAAATCTGAGTGAAATCTATCGCCTCTAACAATGTTAAACTAACTACACTATGCGTTTCATGTTATAATCTCTATATTTATTAAACTTTATAAATTTGTCTAGTAATAATTTTAAATAAAAGTATTTTAGTACAAGAAATGATTACGTTTGTGAGTATTAGAAAGTGCATAGTATTGTAGTGTAATTTTAATGACCATTATTTATTATGTAAGTTATACTATCTGGTCGTCCGGAAAAGACTATATATATTTTATACTACATTTGTAATATGTTTCAAACAGTTTTCTGTGTAATTTAGATGGAACAATAATATATACTTATACGAAGTGTAATACAAATGTTTCGATTAAAATATGGATATGTATAGCATACGTCTGATACTCTAATTCTACTATTTCATACTAAATGATTGTAAAAACTATTATTATAAAAACTAAACACAGAAGTAATCACGTATTTATATTTGCTAATATTATTCGCTCATGAAATATCTTATACAGTTTGCTTGTGCTTGTAGACGTCATCTATGAGAGATGATGGAAGGTTCAACTCGTGCGGAAAAGAAATCCAAGATGTAGGGCGAAGGAAGTTGCCAGATTCACAAAGCTCCCTTGACATGGAAATGATTGTGGATACATCGAGTGAAAACATGAATAATGTGTTTCTGATATCCGCAATCCGCTGAAGCGTTATGGATACAGATTCTTTACTGAAACACGTCTCTTTACTTTTACCTATACATCTTCGCATTTTTCCGTTCATATTAAAATATTTAAAATCAAAATTATGTTTCACGTTAAAGCCCTAAATATTGATAAATATATTTAAAATACATTTTTGATCAATTATACTTACAGAATTTAAAAAATTAAACTGCTGTTTTTTCCACTCATAGAGCATTTGAAAAGTTCTATAATAATGTTAATATAGTAGTAAATTGCAAAGTCATAGTTTACAGAAACGGTGGAAAAACAAAATCTGTTCTAACCGTGAACGGCCACTGAGCCCTTTGCAGATCGTTTCAAAGCTGTTTGGACTGGACATCAAGTCTTGATCTTGTTAAAGACGGGTCGTGACTTGGTTTCTGCAAGACTGTTACATAAAGTTTAACAGTAAGTATATAGTTTTATTTGTTGAGTAATGAGTCAGTATACTTATTTGTATTACTATGACGAAGTGATGAGATAATTTTGATCCAGTATCCACAAGAGACTTAATGATAATATTAAACATTTTATAATTAATTTTTTTAATAATTGTTTAGTTACAACTAAAATTACTATGCGTGATATTAATCTTGAGTTTGAATAATGAATACTCGGTTTTAAATATTTATGTTTAATAAAAAGGTTTTTTCCTATTACTTAATTTTAATTAACTTTAATTGTGATGCTAGTACTTGATTTATAACTTTAATAATATTAGTATCCCTAATTATTCAAAAAAGTTAAGTAACATATGAGTCCTAACATCTTGAGACCAGAAACTAATACTTTGAATACAAATTGATCCACAAAATATTCATAAGATTTAAGATCGTTGCTGATTCTAATCTAAAGTTACATAGGGTTTGGTGTCTTACTTTTCTGTGCAATGAAATTAAAATTATTGTGTATAACGTAAGTCACTGTGGCGTAATTATATTAAAAGATATCAGATTAATAAATGACCATAAAAATTCATTGTAATAGTGATGTCTCAAAAAGTTACTTTTAATGTATAAACTAATAAGTGTTACACCTGCTCTGAATATTTTAGCATTCCAGTCAGTTCGGGCCTCATTCACGTGCCCCATTGTTGGTGAACAATGGAACTTTGCTCATAGTTCGGTGGTTGGGGGTTCTTAATTTTGCGTGGGAGGATGTAAATTATATTATACACGCTGATATATCCCTCATGTACATACGAGTATAACAGTTTCTATTGTAACTAAATACATTAAAGCGTAGATCTAAAATAATATCCTCTAAACAATATTAATATCAATCGTCTCGTACATATATTAATGCTCAATAGAGATAAGTTAATGCTACTAAATATGAATCCTAGTAATATATTCTTAATAATATTGATCACGTAATAACTCGTCCATGCACCAAAGAACATACATACGTATGTTTCAACGTGTTCTTTGGGCAGCCTAAATACAGTTTATTAATAAAGAATTTAAAATTCAAGTTTCGTTACTTGTAAGAGAGACATACTGAGAAATTCAAGCAATACAAAGTTAATCAAACTTATAATAAAGATTTTCAATATCTTTCTTATTTATAATTTATAAACATAATTATTGAGGAGTTTTAAAGGTACACAGGATATAAAGTGTATAATTAAAGACTCACGGCTTTGTAACTGAGTTTTTTTAATATCGAGGCAATTGAGTATTAGGTAATTTTTAGTCATTTCTGTCTTTATTTCTTCACGTATCAAAGTAACTAATCTCGGAAATTAAAATTGTGCATGAAGCTTTATATTTCTTAAAGAATGCTGAGTTCGATGGTAATGCACGTCACACCATGGGATTTAAGGAGCAATCTAAGCGTTAGCAAATATTTTTACACTGGTCTTGTAGGTAAGCATGGACAAGAAAATAGGAAATTAAAATAAAATTCGTAAACCGTAACATATTTTAAAATTTGCCATATTAACACATGCTGCCTTACTAATTAAACACATTGCAAAAATTTTAACTATTTTTTGTTCGTGTTGTAGTGGTTATTTTGTGAGACGCCTTTTTCAATTGTTGTAAGTAGACTCCATTAAATTTAGCATGGGAAATATTATGGTCATTACTATTTTATCAGTAAGATATATAACTCAATTTAATGAAAAAAATACAATTGTAACACATAGAAAAATATTTCGAGAAAGATTCCATGTGCAGACTAGATATATGTTATGAAACTTCATCTATACATATATACATTAAGATATAATTCTGTTATGGTGCATGTACACCTATAGAATTCAGCTTGGCGGCATTGAAACTTAAGCAGGAAGCAGGCAAAATTACCTTATCTTGTGTCGGGGGATTTAAAAGGTATTATGTATATAATTGCTTTAACTGTCCGCGGTATATTAAAATGAACTTTAAAGTTCAATTTTTGCATTCAACCCCAGCGAAGGCTGGTACACCGAGGCGTGATAAGGTGATCTCCTGCCTTGTATTAAGAAATTATGGGTTTTATTGGATTAAAAGGTCTTATTACTCTGTATCACATTAAATCTGATCAACTGATATTTTGATAAATGATCGGTAATAGTGGCATAAGTTGAAAAAATAGTTAGAATATTGAAATTAATAATCTGAAAACATTGCTGGCAAACAATTTATTTGTAATAAATTCCATTATTATTAATCGCCAGCAAATTTATCGATAAGCTATGATTAAAAAAGAGTAAATGGGCACGTGCCTAGATATAAATATAACGTAATCTTAAATTGTTTCCTTTTTTCAGAATAAAGAAAATAGCTATAGTGCAAAGAATCTTGTTAGTATCTGTCAATGTTATGGAAATTGAGACTAAGAGCCTAATGGAATTAAATCATAATTTAATTAAAGTTATCTAAATGACTTTACATACTTCCAAATTAACGTTCCTTTAAAAATAAATAAATGTTGGAACAATCCAAATCTATTAATTATATGATTATTTTATATAAATTTATTGCCTTAATACGAATAAATATTTGTAAATTTAATCATATTAGGAATTAAACTATTAAAAATGTTACATTCATTTAAAATTAAAAATTTTAAATAATACAAAACTAGGAAAGTAGCCTACCTGTGAGTAGGCTCCAGTAGCAATACAATTATGTTGATGATGTCAAAGTTTCTAGTTTATTTAGCGTTATATTACTTTATGGCATATATTTTTTATTATTTAATATTCTCTCTATTTCGCATACAATTTTTACAATATTTAGTTACTTTTTAAATTTCATATTACGATACGTTTTATAAACCAGGTTTTTACCGTAATTATCTCACCTACTTTTAGTTATCGTGTTATTTATATAACAAATAGTTAATTTAAAGATAAAAGTACGTAATAGATTTATTAGACGAAGACCATTATACAGTTTGAGAGAATAATTAAAAAAAGTTAAAATCTTGTCAAGAATATATTTGGCCCAACTATGTTTACTTTATTCTTACTTATCCTAAACAATCACCATTTAATCTTAATATTTTTTATATTAGAACTTGCTCTTACCTGTGCCTTTGCACTTTGCTAATGTATTAAGAAGGTGTAGGAACATTTCTGGTTTGATTGTATTATATTTGTTACGCCAAAGTTGAACCAAGGCAAACCCTTGAACCAAATCTGAAAAAGTGGATATTTATGTTCATTTTAATTGATTCTGATCTTTGTACTTTATGTTACATAGTTAGTTTTGATTGTTTTACCTATAATATACATACATATATATATATATATATATATATATATATATATATATATATATAAATTTTATATTTGCTCATATAATATAATACGTTTATACGTATTAAGTGTACAGACATAGATCGGTTATATTTTTTGAAGTTCAAGGAATATAAATTACTCTTTTTTAACTGTTTAAGGGTAGTAATTATGATATATATATATATATATATATATATATATATATATATATATATATATATATATATATATATATATATAATGTTTTTCTTAAAAGAACTTTTCAAGACAAAAATGCATAGCAAACTGTTATATATATTTACTAATTGAAAAAGGAAATGAATTACGAAAATTGCGTAACTAATATTCGCATAAAAATTACAATTTAATCTTTTTTATTTATTTTAATTTTATCATATTTTGACAACGTTGAACTACAAGGAACAATTTATTGAATAGAGAACTGCGGGACAAGTTAGAGAGATCCTGTCACAACAATAACTGGCGATGCCTGTCACTTGATACTTGTTTTGGCCGTTGTCACAAGAACGTTGCTACAAGCAAAGTGTTCTCTGTCAGATTATGCCACAAACATCTTTGCTCCCAAACTGGACGCCCTGATAGTTTAGGGTAGTGAAATTTATTTAGTTTAAATATTTCTATACAAAACAGAACTGTACAAGCAAATCGAGTGCAATATATCGGAACATTGATAACAGAATTTTGGAGACAATAAGTGTAGTGTATACAAAAAATTAGATTTGTGATACAATTCATAGTATAGTTTTATACTAAGTTGAAAATACACTAACCTTAGTCTAAAGTTATAATTTTGCATTAAATTCTGTTAACTTGTCATACATAAATTTTAAACACGTTAATGAATTGGAAGAATTTTAAATGAACATTGCTTTATGTAAAATTTGTTTTATTCTAAGCAGTATTGTTGAATTTATTGGAGATTACTATTATTTTCTTTTACCTGGGGTTATTTTAATCAGGCTTGTCATTCGGCATAGTTTGTTAGACAACGCGGCTAGAGGCACAGTCAACAGCCCCCCTGTATTGTGGTGGACAGTCGGTGACAGTGTTGATTAATAAACGTTTCTTTGATAATTTCGTGTTAACTATATTCATATAATGTCTGGAAATAAAGCAGATATTTATTTATTCTCTATGCCGGCGATAAAAATTTAATTGGACTGTTCTCTCACACTTCCCTGAATGGTACCGACAACGGTAGACAACTGTTAGACATACAACGACCATGGACATTGAAAGAAAAGTGGGTGAAATTACTCAAGAACTACTCATTCACGCGCTTATGGTGGGTTCAATTATACTTTTATACCGTAAGTTTTCCAACCTATCGACTAAGAGTAACCTTGAATTACTGTAACTATCATAGAAAAAATTTAAACAAGTTAAATTTTACAAGAGAAAATTTGATCCACATAAGTAGACCTCCCGCGCGTTGAGCGCTAACATGGGCTCTTATGGAGTTATTTTAACACGGGCTCTTATGGCGATATTTTAGCATTGTCTCTTATGGGAGATACATTTCGGTGTTTCCTAACCACAGACTTCCTGTTTCCGGCGACTTATCTCAACCTAGACTTCCTATTTGTCACACACCTCTGACTTTCCGTACTGCTTAACCACCCGTCCACAGGTCCCGTGTCGACGCCTATTGACACTCACCTTTTTGAGTACCTGAGAGTCTTAACACCCGCACCCGCGTATCTGATGGCTCCTACCGGAGTCCGACACTATCCTACTACCCCCGTACTCGGAGCCTGGCGTAACGCCTATACCCGGATTTTGACCGCCTAACCTTTACCGGCCATGCACGACATATTCCGTCACCCATCTTTTCGAGTACCGGAGTGTATGAAAAACTGCACCCACATTTCTAACGGCCCCTGCCCAAACATTTCAAATGCCTCCAATACTTAGGGCTCTTAACCACATATATTGCCCACACTGTTATTTATAACACTCCACTCCAGGACCTAGCCGCCCATCTATACCCCCCGTCTCTTACAGACCCACACCTGAACAGTCCCTCACAGGGTTCCAACTTATACCCAAATCGGTACTCTGACCGCCTACCTCTTATCCTGAATGTCGACATACAAAATTTTAACCGTGTGCTTTCACCCTGCCGAGACCCTACACCTTTCGATTGCCTCCAGTACTCCTAGCCGAGCGTATCGCTCTTACCCGAATTTTGACCAATTTACAGTCCAATTTACCACATAAGCCTGCAATCGCCCGTCTCCTGGACCTGCACCTGCATTTCTAATGGTCGCTACAGAAACCTCACACTACCCTATTACCTCTCATACCTTGGCTCTTAACCACGGATATTGCACATACTACGATTTCTAACTCCCCGACCTTTACATGTGTATACGCCTACAGCCTCCCACCTCTCTCGTGTACCCAAGCGTCTTCGGCCCTCATCCGCACCCTGCCAGGGCCCCATACTTTCCACTCCTAGTCAGGCGTAACGCCTATACCCAGATTTTTACCATTTTACCGACCAATGTATCGAGTAGGACTACAATCGTCCGTCTCCTGACCATGCTAAGACCTACGTTTCTAACGGATCCTGTAGAGGCTTCACACTTTCCTATTGTCTCCCATACCTCGGCTCTTAACCACGGATATTGCACATACTAAGATTTCTAACTCCCCGACCTTTACGCGTGTATACGCCTATAGCCTCCCACCTCTCTCGTGTACCCAAGCGTCTTCGGCCCTCATCTGCACCCTGCTGAGGCCCCACACTTTCCACTCCTAGTCAGGCATAAAGCCTATACCCAGATTTTGATCATCTACATTTTACCGACCAATGTACCACATAGGCCTGCAATTAGCCCGTCTCCTGGACATGCTAAGACCTACTTTTCTAACGGATCCTGCAGAGGCTTCACACTTTGCTATTGTCTCCCATACCTCGGCTCTTAACTACGGATATTGCACATACTATGATTTCTAATTCCCCGACCTTTACGCGTGTATGCGCCTATAGCCTCCCATCTCTCTCGTGTACCCTAGCGTCTTCAGGCTCTCACCCTCACACTGACGGGACAACACTTTCCAATTGCCTCCCGTACTCCTACCCAGAGGTATCACCCATACCCAATTTAGACCACCTACACATTACCGACTAGTATCCACAAAGTCCAACAGGCGTCCATATAATATGTCGTACACCGCGTCTCTTAGCCCTTACACATACTCCACGACTCCACACTCACTACGCGTAGCGTCACATTCGAAAATTGTCTTCCCACCATTAAATACCCTGTACTGGTTCTCACACATATAGTTAACACCTTTACCGTATTAATCTCCATATACGAGTATTTACCGAGCATATCGCACAATCTTAGTTAGCCTTACCTTCGTAGGGTTCAAACTTGCATTTCGTTCAATTTCTAACATACTGAGGTCCCCATTATAAAACACCAGGCCTAACACGGCACTCTCATTTTACTGACAAACATTCATACATTACCTGAAAGTGTAATGCAAATATTTACCGAGTACTTTCCCAACAGGATATTCTCATCCCGAGGTCCTAGTCTCAAGCTAACAGCTTATAACACGAGGCGTACCTTCTGAGCGACTACTATTTGCCGATCAATGCCCGTGCATATGTTTCAATACCTGGACACCTAATGTCTACGAAGTACTTCATATACTCTTATCCCACGCAACCCATCACGGGACCCTAATTTCTGTTACCTTTCACTTGGATGTCTATCACTTCATTCCGGGACCCAACTCTCAAGCAGACTTAAACGGTAATTAAAAGAACCGTATTTCATTATTAACAAAGCACCATACATTTATTTCAACTACTGCTTAGACATTTAGTTTCCATATTAATCAAGTATTTTGTTTTCACTTAACCCACGCCTCCCTTTACGGCACTCCAACTTTTTACCACATTAAATCCACCATCACTTTCTAACGGCCAGGCTCTCATTTTTCATAATATCAAGCGAGCGTAGCTTAATACGGAGTACCATCCCATACAATTTAAGCTTTACCGTGTGTAATTATATATGTCGCTTATACTTGGACATCTAAAGACCCCATCATACCTCACTCTGGTTTCCTAGCTGTTCCTTACTTTAATTTATTTATAAAGAGACGCATACAGAGGTATTAGTCCAATCGTCTCGAGACCGCGTTATACTAATGTTTATATTATAATCTATACTAGCACTTTATGAAATCTCGACCACAGTGACTTACCCATTGCACCGGCTCATGACACTGCTCGTTAACGGACAGTTTGCGGTTTTGCGGTTACCCTGCATCCTCGGACTCTGATAATTCATTCTCTACAACTAATAACTATTATAACATCTTCAGTACAGCACGGGATATCTGCCATCCTGAATACAGTCGGAATAATACATAGGTACTGCATTCGGTGTGTAATAAGTTTTTAATTTTTCTCCCGAGTGTGATGTAAAGAGCTTTAACTTATTTATAGTATATTTTCAAAAACGTATACCGCTTCGTATACTTTGAATTTAGTTAATCATACCGGACGCAATGATTGAGGTTTGCGGTTACATGTAAAAACCCAGACGAGTAACGGTACAGCTGCAACCGCAATTTTAAGAGACCTCATTGGTCGGAATAAACGCGTCTCTGATTGGTCTAAAATAGCCGCCAAACACTCTGATTGGTCGGTGTTCTACACAGTCGGCAGAGATTTCCCCGTCTCGTCAGTCTGGAGGTGGACGTCAAAGAGGTAAGACCTATGTCGCTCTGTTCCTTGATATTGCACAACATAATATCGATATCAAGACAAGAAAACCTCGCTAATTACTAATATAAAATAAATAAAACATTGCTTACCTACCTAGTTACCCAGATATTATTTTTTAATATATTACTGCTGCAATTGGAATCTCAGCCTATTGAAGTGGTCCCAGAGCTCTCATTGGACGGCTTCCCTATAAATAGCGGCAACATTCTTCTCTCTCGTTAGTTTTTCAGTGGACGTCAAAGAGGCAGGACGTGTGTTGAGTGCTCTGCTCAGTGTTATCGAGTGGTTGAATTTTAAATGCTATATTGACGCTTTCTTAGAGTGAGTCAGCGGTGTTAGTGTGTTTTATATTTATTAAGTGCTTTTTTTACTATCATTAGTAATTTTATAAAAGTAAATTAGCTTATAGGAGTTTTATTACATTTTCAATTTATTAAGTGCTTGTACTTTATTTAGCGATCACAGACATTAAACTCCTTTACACTGTGTGTGTTTTTAAAGTGTTTTATAATATTGCTTCTTTAAATCTAATACAGTGTTTATTGTGTTTTTCTGAAAGTGAACAAGTTGATTCGTTGTGTTACTGTGTTTTGTATCGTAGTGACAAACCCAACATAGATTTCGTTCATTTATTTGTGTGTCGTATTTATAATCAAGTTTTTGTGTAATTTATTTCGGTTATTTACATCATACCACAGTGCACTGTAAAAAAAGTTTACTGCGCATCGCGCAGCTCCTACACTTATTTAAGCGCGTAACGTTGTCATTCTTGTCATTCTTAGACGTGACGTTGAACAGTCAAACACCTATTCCAAAAGCTTGTATCAAAGCTGCTTGCTGTATTATTTTAGAGCTAATTACATACAACATGGATCCCGTAAAAAGTTTTGCATACCGGTGAAACCTACTGTAGAAGGTTTAGAACATATGGGTCAGAAACAGTTTTCAAGTTTAACCCAGTACCCAAAGGAGTGTCCGAACTTTGATTGGATTAAAAAGGGTTTTGGGAGTATTGTCGAAAAGGCGAAAGCCGGTACTACCGAATATGACTCATACCTAGGCTTCACTTTAGATTCTCTGAATTTTAAAAACCAAAGATTCCGGATATATCGCTTATAGACCTGCAAATCAAGTTCACGGGGATATAATTTGGGATATATTTGGGAAACTTATCCAAAGTAATTACGGATTCGATTAAGTCCATGGACACATTTAGAGTTAAGTGCACCCGCACCAATATTCCAGTAGGCAGTGGTGGCCCCAGAAGACCTGGTTTTTATAATACTTTGAAGAAGAATGTAAAGCACGTAGAGGTATCGTAGTCATTAAGAATAGCGATAATCTGTGTCTGCCCCGAGCTATAGTGGTAAGCAAAAGCCTATGCCAAAAAAGATCCTCAATTCAAGGCTATACGTGAAGACAAGGGTAAGCGACAAACTCTTAGAGCCCAAAAATTGATGACCAAAGCCGGGGTCCAAATTTCAGAAACAGGGAGCTGGGATCCCCGAACTTTCAAAATTATCAAGACCACCTCAAAAAGTACAACATTACAGTTTATAATTACGATAATAGGGGTCGAGATGTGTATTTTTCAGGTAGTAACGATGATGCTTTGTACAAAATTAACTTGCTGTATCATAACCATCACTACAACGTAATCACATCCTCACCGCAGCCTTTTCATGCCATTTTTTCTGCGAAGCATGCCATGTCCCTTACGACCACAAAGGTGAACACAGGTGTTCAATATCTGTCCTGCGTGTCAGACCCTATCTCCACCGTGTAAAGAGGAGCATGGGGGAATTTTGTGCCCTGACTGTAACATGACCATGAAAAATCAGAACTGTTTTGCGGCTCATAAGAAGTGAACGTTGTAAGTCCGTAAAAAAAATGCTTACAGTGCCAAAGACTTGTGTTTTTGAACAACCGTAAATCAAAACATGTGTGCGGTGAAGTCTTTTGCAAAATCTGTAACGAATTCATGCCCCCAAACCATCAATGTTACATGCGGGGTCGACACAAACAAACCAAAAACCAAAGACTTTCTTTTCATTTTCTTTGATTTAGAGACCCGTCAAGATGAAATTTTAACGGAAGAAATCTAGAGTTCATAAAGTTAACCTTTGTGTTTCTCAACAATTTTGTTGGAAATGTATTGATGGTAAATCTTGTGAAATGTGCAAAGACCGAACAAAGATCTTTGATAGTGATCCTGTGAATCAATTTATGAATTACGTAATGGAGGGAGAGAAAAAAATTCAGAAATATATGTGTAATGGCTCATAACGGTCAGGGTTTTGATTTTCAATTTCTGTTAAAGTACGTTCTCGAACAAACAAAATTCACTCCAGAGCTAATTATGCGTGGCACCTAAAGTCATTCTTATGGAACTGGATAACGTCAGATTTATCGATTCGCTAAATTATTTCCCATGGCCCTCTCTGCACTACCCAAAGCCTTTGAATCTACCCCCAGAGAAGAAGAGGGTTACTTCCCTCATCTTTTACAACACTTTGGCAAACCAAAATTATGTAGGCCCCATACCACCAAGGAGTACTATTGCCCTGAATCAAATGTTTGAAAAGGACTTACAAAGATTTTGAAAATTGGCACAACGACCAACTTAACCAAAATGTAGTTTTTGACTTTCAAAAAGAGTTGGTCGAGTACTGTATCTCCGATGTGGAGATACTGGCGCAAGCGTGTATTAAGTTTAGAAACATGTTTTTGAAAGAATGTAATGTAGATCCGTTCATGGAAGCCGTCACCCATTGCCAGCGCTGTAATCTGGTGTTTAGACGGAATTTCTTAAAACCAACACTATTGGCCTTGTTCCTAAAAACGGATACCGGTATGGTTTGATAACCAATCGCCTATTGCTTTACAATGGCTGAGCTGGGAGGAAGAACAGCGTAGTGTCCGCATTCAGCATGCGGGGAGGGACAGAGAAGTTAAAATCGAGGGATTAAAAGTAGACGGTTTTGACGGAGAACGAATCTATGAATTTCAGGGCTGTTATTTCCATGGGTGCCCAAAATGTTTTTCCATTTAATAGAGAAGAACCACTCAAAGAGGACCCTTCCGACTCCCTGCACTTAAGGTTTTCGAGAGAACCAAAGCTAAAATGCTCGTCTCCGAGCATCTGACTATGAAGTAATTGAAATGTGGGAGTGTAAATTCAATCATTTAAAGAAAAGAACAAAAATTGGATTATCTAAATTTTCTCCCATTCTAAGCACGCTCCCACTCAACCCCAGAGATGCCTTCTTCGGGGGAAGGACAGGCAATGCAAAATCTTATCACAAGTGCGGGGACGGGGAAACAATTCAGTATGTAGACGTTTGCTCCTTGTACCCGTTTGTCAATAAGTTTTCTCCTTATGTTTTATCCCATCCAAAACTATATGTAGGGACAAGGAGTGTAGAGAAAGAGGCATGGAGGCCGAAGGGTCTCATGGAAATGTAAAGTATTGCCTCCACTAAATTTGTACCACCCCGTCCTTCCAGCACGCATGAACAATAAATTAATGTTTGTTTTATGCCGTACATGTGGTCCTAGAAATGCTAAACACAGACTGTAACCATAACATCGAAGAAAGAGCATTGACAGGGACATGGACAATGCAGAAATGAGAAAGGCCGTAGAAAGGGGTATACCATTTTAGAAATGTACGAACTTTGGGATTATAAAATTATTACTTACGAAGACGGTGGTCTTTTTACGGATTTTATTAACAAATTTCTCAAGATTAAACAGGAGGCATCGGGCTACCCCTTTGGTGCCTCACTGAAGAGGACAAGGCTAAGTACGTTCAAAATTATTATGAACACGAAGGTGTCAGACTTGACCCTTTCAAAATTGAAAAGAACGGAGGTCTTCGCTCCCTTGCTAAATTGATGTTAAATTCCTTCTGGGGTAAATTTGGTCAAAGGGAAAATCAGACAAAAACATCAATCATAAGAGACCCTTTTGAATACTTTCCAGTTGCTGTCCAACCCTGAAATAGATGTAAATACTACTCAAATTATTAACGATACTGTACTAATTGTCAACTGGCAGCATATTGAAGAAGCCGCAGAGGCCCTAAGGACAGTGAATGTTGTGGTTGCAGCATTTACAACGTCACATGCTCGATTAAAATTGTATGAACACTTAGAAAAAGTTAGGGAGGCAAGTTTCTTTACTATGATACAGACAGTGTCCTTTACGTACACAGGGAGAGTATGCACAAAGGTCCCCCCAGGGACTACTTGGGCGAAAATGACCGACGAGTTTGGCTGACTATGGTCCAGGGTCATACATAGTAGAATTTGTTTCCGGAGGACCCAAGACCTACGCCTATCTTGTCTGGTCAACAAATAAAAACGCACTAGTTGAAGTTTGTAAAATAAAAGGCCTTACTCTAAATTTTTAAAAACTAGTGAAAAATTAAATTTCGAAACATTGAAAGCATTAGTTTGAGTAATTCAATTTGACTCAGTGGACATAGAAGAGAACAGAATAAGACCGAACCAAGGGACAAAGACATTGTTACAGTCAAAGAAACGAAGTCTTTTAAAATTACAGGACCCAAAAGGAGACTCGAAGGACCCTAACGATACTGTACCGTTTTGGGTTTAAGAAACAAAAATTAATACTCTAACATGTTTAAAAAACTACATTTTCACCAATCACAACGTTAAAATTTCATTACAAATCCTGTGAGACATACATAGAGAGAAAATTAAATGTAATTATAACCCACCACATCCGTTGGTTTTGTGACCGAACGTTCGTTAAAACGCTTCCTTCAGATGTGTTACTAGTATTGAATTATGTTATGAGAGCTGACCACGAGTAAAAATTTTGAGATTATTTTATTATACAGGTATTTCAATTACGTACAAAAGAACTTTTTAAATACTAGATAATTGTACTGTATTATTACAGCCATTACATATAATTTTGCACTCCAGACCCTTCTTTGGGTGGTTGGCCGAAAGTGCAAAATACAAGTGTTTTGAGTGTATATCTGCCCCCGTCATCTTTACCTTCAAATGTCACGTTAGTGTGAATGTTTGATCACCCTCGCGTCAAGGGAGCGGTCTGCTTCTAAAGGCCGGCGTAAAAACCGTAAGTCCTGGAGCAGTTCGACCTCTTTCACGGCCGGCTTAAAACCCGTAAGTCCGGGAGAGGTTGACCCTTGGAACAGTGTGGAGGGTGAGCCTGATTCGAAGGAGTGAATGTGGGAACTCAGTAGGATGCGTGGACTTGGGCATGGAGATGAACAAGTCTATGCTCTGAACGGCTCAGCATGAATGAGGTCCTCTAAGGCAAGCCTAAACCCTGTAAGTCCTGGGACCGTGATTGTGTAATATAGTGACCACATTGAATGTGTACTGATGATGGAGCCGATATACGCTGATTCTCCTCTTCTTAAGCCCTCTGATGCAGAAAACTGTTAGATACGTATTCATTACATAGTTATTTGCTCGAATGTTAGCATTTTATATTATTTGTTTATTGTTTTTAATAACATAAATACCTTCCAGTCTACGGATAAAATCAATTATCACAAACATTTTACTATATCGATTTTTTCTACCTCACTTAAATATGGTCTTTATGTGTGATCTCAGGTTCAACTTCAATACATACCACGCTGACATATCCATCAAACAATATTCACTCTGTAATTTCACCGCAAAATCAGAAGGTCTATGAGCTTTAAAGTAATTATGTCCCTTATGATAGTTTCCAAATATTGTGTAATTAACAGTACTAGTACTAAAAAGACTCTGTCATAGCGCATACGCATGTACACACACGCAAACACCCACATGCACTACACAACCTTACAGGTGGATACCAACAGTTTTTATTTATAAATTTGTAGATGACTCGTCTCATGTTCATTCGCAAATGAGCACTCAGAGCGTTAACATGGCAACCTTCCTTAAGCTTGAATCTAGAAATGTGGTTAACAGAAGTGAGAAGGTTTCGTACCACACGTGAAGAACTAACGTTTATACTGACCTCGTCCCATTGACTCAATAGATTGGTCCCTGGCATTTTCAGAGTACATTGTCGATCATGTAAAAGACGGAGCCTCACCTACTGATCACTTTGGAATTACAATTAAACATCAAGGTATAGCCAAAGAAGGGATTATACCTTTTATGGCAGTCATCTAAATTAACCTCTTACGTGTTTGATGATGCGTTTGAGAAGACATTCGTTAATGTGGAAACATTGATAGGGCCTTTAATTGTGACAGCAACTATAGTAAAAGTACCTGAGCAGTTTCTTCAGTAATAGGCATTTAGTATATCTCCTTGTATTATTAGTAAAGAGACAGAGAGAGGTTAGGCACTGAGTTGAGGATCACTTTGTGTTTGCTTTGAATAGGTACACGGAGGAGGAATAAAAAATAAGTACAAAGACACATTTTTACGTTTTTTAGTAGAGTGAATTTGAAAGACTTCTCCGAGTATAGTGAACTGTTGAACTTGCAATGGATAAAAAAATAAAGTATAAAATGTATCTCACCGAGAGGTGAGGTACAAAAAAAAAAAATATGTTGGGAGGTAGCAGATTTGTCATGGAATTGGCTACCACCGTAAAGAGCGATGGTTGGGGCTCTTTACACACGTGGATAGGCCTACTGGGGAAGGAGCCACGTAAAAAATCTCCTAACGCGCCATGGTCCTACGCCTGGTCACGCGGCAAGCACGTGTTGTACCTAGCGTGGTGGGGAAACGTGACCACTCGCCACAACACGGTTGTTAAAACATATAGACCTTACCGAAACATACGAGTATTTTCTAGGACGTCAGATGAACATATATAGCGACACCATTTAATATACATACCAATAGCATGTCTTGACTGGTTTCAATCCGAACCCTCATCTACACTCTGCGTCTAACATTGTTGGCAGTTTTACCTGTAGTGAAAATTATTGGTCTCTCTCAACATGTGTCGCAATAAACAAACGTTATCAGCTGTTTACCGTAAACAAATAAAGTGTACCATTTGATTTCACTCATCTAATTTTACATTCATATACATCCAGCAGAGCCAGTATGTGACCATATCCAGGTCATAACGGGATCAGCTCGTGATCAGCATAGATATGGCAGACATCATCTCAAATGTCATTTGACTATTTTAGTGCAGAATGTTTAAATGCTTAAACAAATGGGTAAATAAAACAAACATTTCAGAAAATATTTTGACAGTAAGAGGTCCTTTACCCGCAGGTTAGTGAGGCGGTAGAAGCATCCAGCGAGACGGTGCAGTTGTTCATGTGCAGTTCCTAGAGTAGTTGCAACTGCTTCCGCTAAACCGTCTAAGCAACAAGGATGGGACAGTATTTGATCACCGGGCAACAACCAATCCAGAAGTAACTGGTTGTCGCCCGGTGATCAAATACTGTCCCATCCTTGTTGCTTAGACGGTTTAGCGGAAGCAGTTGCAACTACTCTAGGAACTGCACATGAACAACTGCACCGTCTCGCTGGATGCCTTCTACCGCCTCACTAACCTGCGGGTAAAGGACCTCTTACTGTCAAAATATTTTCTGAAATGATTTGTTTTATTTACCCATTTGTTTAAGCATTTAAAACATTCTGCACTAAAATAGTCAAATGACATTTGAGATGATGTTGCCATTTCTATGCTGATCACGAGCTGATCCCGTTTATGACCTGGATATGGTCACATACTGGCTCTGCTGGATGTATATGAATGTAAAATAGATGAGTGAAATCAAATGTTACATTTATTTGTTTACGGTAACAGCTGATAACGTTTTGTTTATTGCGACACATGTTGAGAGAGACCCAATAATTTTTCACTACAGGTAAAACTGCCAACAATGTTAGACGCAGAGTGTAGATGAGGGTTCGGATGAACCAGTCAAGACATGCTATGGTATGTATATTAAATGGTGTCGCTATATATGTTCATCTGACGTCCTAGAAATACTCGTATGTTTCGGTAAGGTCTATATGTTTTAAACAACCGTGTTGTTGTGGCGAGTGGTCACGTTTCCCCACCACGCTAGGTACACACGTGCTTGCCGCGTGACCAGGGCGTAGGACCATGGCGCGTTAGGAGATTTTTTTTACGTGGCTCCTTCCCAGTAGGCCTATCCACGTGTGTAAAGAGCCCCAACCATCGCCTCTTTACGGTGGTAGCCATTCCATGACAAATCTGCTACCTCCCAACATATTTTTTTTTTTTTGTACCTCACCTCTCGGTGAGATACATTTTATACTTTATTTTTAATCCATTGCAAGTTCAACAGTTCACTATACTCGGAGAAGTCTTTCAATTCACTCTACTAAAAAACGTAAAATGTGTCTTTGTACTTATTTTTATTCCTCCTCCGTGTACCTATTCAAAGCAAACACAAAGTGATCCTCAACTCAGTGCCTAACCTCTCTCTGTCTCTTTACTAATAATACAAGGAGATATACTAAAATGCCTATTACTGAAGAAACTGCTCAGGTACTTTTACTATAGTTGCTTGTCACAATTAAAGGCCCTATCAATGTTTCCACATTAACGAATGTCTTCTCAAACGCATCATCAAACACGTAAGAGGTTAATTTAGATGCTGCCATAAAAGGTATAATCCCTTTCTTGGCTATACCTTGATGTTTAATTGTAATTCCAAAGTGATCAGTAGGTGAGGCTCCGTCTTTTACATGATCGACAATGTACTCTGAAAATGCCAGGGACCCAATCTATTGAGTCAATGGGAGAGGTCAGTATAAACGTTAGTTCTTACACGTGTGGGTACGAAACCTCTCACTTCTGTTAACCACATTTCTAGATTCAAGCTTAAGGAAGGTTGCCATGTTAACGCTCTGAGTGCTCATTTGCGAATGAACATGAGACGAGTCATCTACAAATTTATAAATAAAACTGTTGGTATCCACCTGTAAGGTTGTGTAGTTGCATGTGGGTGTTTGCGTGTGTGTACATGCGTATGCGCTATGACAGAGTCTGTTTTAGTACTAGTACTGTTAATTACACAATATTTGGAAACTATCATAAGGGACATAATTACTTAAAGCTCATAGACCTTCTGATTTTGCGGTGAAATTACAGAGTGAAATATTGTTTGATGGATATGTCCAGCGTGTATGTATTGAAAGTTGACCTGAGATCACACATAAGACCATATTTAAGTGAGGTAGAAAATCGATATAGTAAATGGTTTGTGATAATTGATTTTATCCGTAGACTGGAAGGTATTTATGTTTATTAAAAACAATAAACAAATAATATAAAATGCTAAACATTCGAGCAAATAACTATGTAATGACGTATCTAACAGTTTTCTGCATCAGAGGGCTTAAGAAGAGGAGAATCAGCGTATATCGGCTCCATCATCAGTACACATTCAATGTGGTCACTATATTACACAATCACGGTCCCAGGACTTACAGGGTTTAGGCTTGCCTTAGAGAACCTCATTCATGCTGAGGCCGTTCAGAGCATAGACTTGTTCATCTCCATGCCCAAGTCCACGCATCCTACTGAGTTCCCACATTCACTCCTTCGAATCAGGCTCACCCTCCACACTGTCCAAGGGTCAACCTCTCCGGACTTACGGGTTTTAAGCCGGCCGTGAAAGAGGTCGAACTGCTCCAGGACTTACGGGTTTTACGCCGGCCTTAGAAGCAGACGCTTCCCTTGACGCGAGGGTGATCAAACATTCACACTAACGTGACATTTGAAGGTAAAGATGACGGGGGCAGATATACACTCAAAACACTTGTATTTTGCACTTTCGGCCAACCACCCAAAGAAGGGTCTGGAGTGCAAAATTATATGTAATGGCTGTAATAATACAGTACAATTATCTAGTATTTAAAAAGTTCTTTTGTACGTAATTGAAATACCTGTATAATAAAAATAATCTCAAATTTTTTACTCGTGGTCAGCTCTCATAACATAAATTCAATACTAGTACACATCTGAAGGAAGCGGTTTAACGAACGTTCGGTCACAACCAACGGATGTGGTGGTTATAATTACATTTAATTTCTCTCTATGTATGTCTCAGGATTTGTAATGAAATTTTAACGTTGTGATTGGTGAAAATGTAGTTTTTTTAAACATGTTAGAGTATTAATATTTTTGTTTCTTAAACCCAAACGGTACAGTATCGTAGGGTCCTTCGAGTCTCCTTTGGGTCCTGTAATTTTAAAAGACTTCGTTTCTTTGACTGTAACAATGTCTTTTGTCCTTGGTTCGTCTTATTCTGTTCTCTTCTATGTCCACTGAGTCAAATGAATTACTCAGAACTAATGCTTTTCAATGTTCGAAATTTAATTTTTCACTAGTTTTTAAATTTAGAGTAAGCCCTTTTATTTTACAAACTTCAACTAGTGCGTTTTTATTTGTTGACCAGACAAGATATGGCGTAGGTCTTGGGTCCTCCGGAAACAAATTCTACTATGTATGACCCTGGACCATAGTCAGCCAACTCGTCGGTCATTTCGCCCAAGTAGTCCCCTGTGGGGACCTTGTGCATACTCTCCCTGTGTACGTAAAGGACACTGTCTGTATCATAGTAAAGAACTTGCCTCCCTAACTTTTCTAAGTGTTCATACAATTTTAATCGAGCAATGTGACGTTGTAAATGCTGCAACCACAACATTCACTGTCCTTAGGGCCTCTGCGGCTTCTTCAATATGCTGCCAGTTGACAATTAGTACAGTATCGTTAATAATTTGAGTAGTAATTTACATCTATTTCAGGTTTGGGACAGCAAACTGAAAGTATTCAAAAGGGTCTCTTATGATTGATGGTTTTTGTCTGATTTTCCCTTTGACCAAATTTACCCCAGAAGGAATTTAACATCAATTTAGCAAGGGAGCGAAGACCTCCGTTCTTTTCAATTTTTGAAAGGGTCAAGTCTGACACCTTCGTGTTCATAATAATTTTGAACGTACTTAGCCTTGTCCTCTTCAGTGAGGCACCAAGAGGGGTAGCCCGATGCCTCCTGTTTAATCTTGAGAAATTTGTTAAATAAAATCCGTAAAAAGACCACCGTCTTCGTAAGTAATAATTTTTATAATCCCAAAGTTTCGTACATTTCTAAAATGGTATACCCCTTCTCTACGGCCTTTCTCATTTTCCTGCATTGTTCCATGTCCCTGTCAATGCTCTTTCTTCGATGTTTATGGTTTACAGTCTGTGTTTAGCATTTCTAGACCACATGTACGGCATAAAACAAACATTAATTTATTGTTCATGCGTTGCTGGAAGGACGGGGTGGTACAAATTTAGTGGAGGCAATACTTTACATTTCATGAGACCTTCGGCCTCCATGCCTCTTTCTCTACACTCCTTGTCCCCTACATATATTTTTGGATGGGATAAAACATAAGGAGAAACTTATTGACAAACGGGTACAAGGAGCAAACGTCTACATACTGAATTGTTTCCCCGTCCCCGCAACTTGTGATAAGATTTTGCATTGCCTGTCCTTCCCCCGAAGAAGGCATCTCTGGGGTTGAGTGGGAGCGTGCTTAGAATGGGGAGAAAATTTAGATAATCCAATTTTTGTTCTTTCTTTAAATGATTGAAATTTACACTCCCACATTTCAATTACTTCATAGTCAGATGCACGGAGACGAGCCATTTTAGCTTTGGTTCTCTCGAACCTTAAGTGCAGGGAGTCGGAAGGGTCCTCTTTGAGTGGTTTTTTCTTCTCTATTAAATGGAAAACATTTTGGGCACCCATGGAAATAACAGCCCTGAAATTCATAGATTCGTTCTCCGTCAAAACCGTCTACTTTTAATTCCCTCGATTTTAACTTCTCTGTCCCTCCCCGCATGCTGAATGCGGACACTACGCTGTTCTTCCTCCCAGCTCAGCCATTGTAAAGCAATAGGCGATTGGTTATCAACCATACGGTATCCGTTTTTTAGGAACAAGGCCAATAGTGTTGGGTTTTTAAGAAAATTCCGTCTAAACACCAGATTACAGGCTGCTGGCAATGGTGACGGCTTCCATGAACGGATTCTACATTACATTCTTTCAAAAACATGTTTCTAAACTTAATACACGCTTGCGCCAGTATCTCCACATCGGAGATACAGTACTCGACCAACTCTTTTTGAAAGTCAAAAACTACATTTTGGTTAAGTTGGTCGTTTGTGCCAATTTTCAAATCTTTGTAAGTCTTTTCAAACATTGATTCAGGGCAATAGTACTCCTTGGGTGGTATGGGGCCCTACATAATTTTGGTTTGCCAAAGTGTTGAAAAAGATGAGGGAAGTAACCCTTCTTCTTCTCTGGGGGTAGATCAAAGGCTTTGGGTAGTGCAGAGAGGGCCATGGGGAAATAATTTAGCGAATCGATAAATCTGACGTTATCCAGTTCCATAAGAATTGACTTTAGTGCCACGCATAATTAGCTCTGGAGTGAATTTTGTTTGTTCGAGAACGTACTTTAACAGAAATTGAAAATCAAAACCCTGACCGTTATGAGCCATTACACATATATTATCTGAATTTTTTTCTCTCCTCCATTACGTAATTCATAAATTGATTCACAGGATCACTATCAAAGATCTTTGTTCGGTCTTTGCACATTTCACAAGATTTACCATCAATACATTTCCAACAAAATTGTTGAGAAACACAAAGGTTAACTTTATGAACTCTAGATTCTTCCGTTAAAATTTCATCTTGACGGGTCTCTAAATCAAAGAAAATGAAAAGAAAGTCTTTGGTTTTTGGTTTGTTTGTGTCGACCCGCATGTAACATTGATGGTTTGGGGGCATGAATTCGTTACAGATTTTGCAAAAGACTTCACCGCACACATGTTTTGATTTACGGGTTGTTCAAAAACACAAGTCTTTGGCACTGTAAGCATTTTTTTACGGACTTACAACGTTCACTCTTATGAGCCGCAAAACAGTTCTGATTTTTTCATGGTCCATGTTACAGTCAGGGCACAAAATTCCCCCATGCTCCTCTTTACACGGTGGAGATAGGGTCTGACACGCAGGACAGATATTTGAACACCTGTGTTCACCTTTGTGGTCGTAAGGGACATGGCATGCTTCGCAGAAAAAATGGCATGAAAAGGCTGCGGTGAGGGATGTGATTACGTTGTAGTGATGGTTATGATACAGCAAGTTAATTTTGTACAAAGCATCATCGTTACTACCTGAAAAATACACATCTCGACCCTTATTATCGTAATTATAAACTGTAATGTTGTACTTTTTGAGGTGGTCTTGAAATTTTGAAAGTTTCGGGGATCCAGCTCCCTGTTCTGAAATTTGGGACCCCGGCTTTGGTCATCAATTTTTGGGCTCTAAGAGTTTGTCCGTTTACCCTTGTCTTCACGTATAGCCTTGAATTGAGGATCTTTTTTGGCATAGGCTTTTGCTACCACTATAGCTCGGGGCAGACACAGATTATCGCTATTCTTAATGACTACGATACCTCTACGTGCTTTACATTCTTCTTCAAAGTTATTATAAAAACCAGGTTCTTCTGGGGCCACCACTGCCTACTGGAATATTGGTGCGGGTGCACTTAACTCTAAATGTGTTCCATGGACTTAATCGAATCCGTATTACTTTGGATAAGTTTCCCAAATATATCCCAAATTATATCCACGTGAACTTGATTTGCAGGTCTATAAGCGATATATCCGGAATCTTTGGTTTTAAAATTCAGAGAATCTAAAGTGAAGCCTAGGTAGTCATATTCGGTAGTACCGGCTTTCGCCTTTTCGACAATACTCCCAAAACCCTTTTTAATCCAATCAAGTTCGGACACTCCTTTGGGTACTGGGTTAAAACTTGAAAACTGTTTTCTGACCCATATGTTCTAAACCTTCTACAGTAGGTTTCACCGGTATGCAAAACTTTTACGGGATCCATGTTGTATGTAACTTAGCTCTAAAATAATACAGCAAGGCAGCTTTGATACAAGCTTTTGGAAATAGGTGTTGACTGTTCAACGTCACGTCTAAGAATGACAAGAATGACAACGTTACGCGCTTAAATAAGTGTAGGAGCTGCGCATGCGCAGTAAACTTTTTTTACAGTGCACTGTGGTATGATGTAATAACCGAAATAAATTACACAAAACTTGATTATAAATACGAACACACAAATAAATGAACGAAAATCTCTATGTTGGGTTTGTCACTACGATACAAACACAGTAACACAACGAATCAACTTGTTCACTTTCAGAAAAACACAATAACACTGTATTAGATTTAAAGAAGCAATATTATAAACACTTTAAAAACACACACAGTGTAAAGGAGTTTAATGTCTGTGATCGCTAATAAAGTACAAGCACTTAATAAATTGAAAATGTAATAAAACTCCTATAAGCTAATTTACTTTTATAAAATTACTATGATAGTAAAAAAAGCACTTAATAAATATAAAACACACTAACACCGCTGACTCACTCTAAGAAAGCGTCAATATAGCATTTAAAATTCAACCACTCGATAACACTGAGCAGAGCACTCAACACACGTCCTGCCTCTTTGACGTCCACTGAAAAACTAACGAGAGAGAAGAATGTTGCCGCTATTATAGGGAGCCGTCCAATGAGAGCTCTGGGACCACTTCAATAGGCTGAGATTCCATTGCAGCAGTAATATATTAAAAAATAATATCTGGGTAACTAGGTAGGTAAGCAATGTTTTATTTATTTTTATATTAGTAATTAGCGAGTTTTCTTGTCTTGATATCGATATTATGTTGTGCAATATCAAGGAACAGAGCGACATAGGTCTTACCTCTTTGAACGTCCACCTCCAGACTGACGAGACGGGGAAATCTCTGCCGACTGTGTAGAACACCGACCAATTCAGAGTGTTTGGCGGCTATTTTAGACCAATCAGAGGACGCGTTTATTCCGACCAATGAGGTCTCTTTAAAATTGCGGTTGCAGCTGTAACCGTTACTCGTCTGGGTTTTTACATGTAACCGCAAACCTCAATCATTGCGTCCGGTATGATTAACTAAATTCAAAGTATACGAAGCGGTATACGTTTTTTGAAAATATACTATAAATAAGTTAAAGCTCTTTACATCACACTCGGGAGAAAAATTAAAACTTATTACACACCGAATGCAGTACCTATGTATTATTCCGACTGTATTCAGGATGGCAGATATCCCGTGCTGTACTGAAGATGTTATAATAGTTATTAGTTGTAGAGAATGAATTATCAGAGTCCGAGGATGCAGGTAACCGCAAACCGCAACCTGTCCGTTACGAGCAGTGTCATGAGCCGGTGCAATGGGTAAGTCACTGTGGTCGAGATTTCATAAAGTGCTAGTTATAGATTATAATATAAACATTAGTATAACGCGGTCTCGAGACGATTGGACTAATACCTCTGTATGCGTCTCTTTATAAATAAAATTAAAGTAAGGGAACAGCTAGGAAACCAGAGTGAGGTATGATGGGTCTTTAGATGTCCAAGTATAAGCGACATATATTAATTACACACGGTAAAGCTTAAATTGTATGGGATGGTACTCCGTATTAAGCTACGCTCGCTTGATATTATGAAAATGAGAGCCTGGCCGTTAGAAAGTGATGGTGGATTTAATGGTGGTAAAAAGTTGGAGTGCCGTAAAGGGAGGCGTGGGTTAAGTGAAAACAAAAATACTTGATTAATATGGAAACTAAATGTCTAAGCAGTAGTTGAAATAAATGTATGGTGCTTTGTTAATAATGAAATACGGTTCTTTTAATTACCGTTTAAGTCTGCTTGAGAGTTGGGTCCCGGAATGAAGTGATAGACATCCAAGTGAAAGGTAACAGAAATTAGGGTCCCGTGATGGGTTGCGTGGGATAAGAGTATATGAAGTACTTCGTAGACATTAGGTGTCGCAGGTATTGAAACATATGCACGGGCATTGATCGGCAATAGTAGTCGCTCAGAAGGTACGCCTCGTGTTATAAGCTGTTAGCTTGAGACTAGGACCTCGGGATGAGAATATCCTGTTGGGAAAGTACTCGGTAAATATTTGCATTAACACTTTCAGGTAATGTATGATATATTTGTCAGTAAAATGAGAGTGCCGTGTTAGGCCTGGTGTTTTATAATGGGGACCTCAGTATGTTAGAAATTGAACGAAATGCAAGTTTGAAACCACTACGAAGGTAAGGCTAACTAAGATTGTGCGATATGCTCGGTAAATACTCGTATATGGAGATTAATACGGTAAAGGTGTTAACTATATGTGTGGAGAACCAGTACAGGGTATTAATGGAGGGAAGACAATTATTTTTCGAATGTGACGCTACGCGTAGTGAGTGTGGAGTCGTGGAGTATGTGTAAGGGCTAAGAGACGCGGTGTACGACATATTATATGGACGCCTGTTGGACTTTGTGGATACTAGTCGGTAATGTGTAGGTGGTCTAAATTGGGTATGGGTGATACCTCTGGGTAGGAGTACGGGAGGCAATTGGAAAGTGTTGTCCCGTCAGTGGTGAGGGTGAGAGCCTGAAGACGCTAGGGTACACGAGAGAGATGGGAGGCTATAGGCGCATACACGCGTAAAGGTCGGGGAGTTAGAAATCATAGTATGTGGCAATATCCGTAGTTAAGAGCCGAGGTATGGGAGACAATAGGAAAGTGTGAAGCCTCTGCAGGATCCGTTAGAAAAGTAGGTCTTAGCATGTCCAGGAGACGGGCTATTGCAGGCCTATGTGGTACATTGGTCGGTAAAAATGTAGATGATCAAATCTGGGTATAGGCTTTATGCCTGACTAGGAGTGGAAAGTGTGGGGCCTCAGCAGGGTGCAGATGAGGGCCGAAGACGCTTGGGTACACGAGAAGAGGTGGGAGGCTATAGGCGTAATACACGCGTAAAGGTCGGGGAGTTAGAAATCTTAGTATGTGCAATATCCGTGGTTTAAGAGCCGAGGTATGGGAGACAATAGGGAAAGTGTGAAGCCTCTACAGGATCCGTTAGAAACGTAGGTCTTAGCATGGTCAGGAGACGGACGATTGTAGTCCTACTCGATACATTGGTCGGTAAAATGGTTAAAAATCTGGGTATAGGCGTTACGCCTGACTAGGAGTGGAAAGTATGGGGCCCTGGCAGGGTGCGGATGAGGGCCGAAGAAGCTTGGGTACACGAGAGAGGTGGGAGGCTGTAGGCGTATACACATGTAAAGGTCGGGGAGTTAGAAATCGTAGTATGTGCAATATCCGTGGTTAAGAGCCAAGGTATGAGAGGTAATAGGGTAGTGTGAGGTTTCTGTAGCGAACCATTAGAAAATGCAGGTGCAGGTCCAGGAGACGGGCGATTGCAGGCTTATGTGGTAAATTGGACTGTAAATTGGTCAAAATTCGGGTAAGAGCGATACGCTCGGCTAGGAGTACTGGAGGCAATCGAAAGGTGTAGGGTCTCGGCAGGGTGAAAGCACACGGTTAAAATTTTTGTATGTCGACATTCAGGATAAGAGGTAGGCGGTCAGAGTACCGATTTGGGTATAAGTTTGGAACCCTGTGAGGGACTGTTCAGGTGTGGGTCTGTAAGAGACGGGGGGTATAGATGGGCGGCTAGGTCCTGGAGTGAGAGTGTTATAAATAACAGTGTGGGCAATATATGTGGTTAAGAGCCCTAAGTATTGGAGGCATTTGAAATGTTTGGGCAGGGGGCCGTTAGAAATGTGGGTGCAGTTTTTCATACACTCCGGTACTCGAAAAGATGGGTGACGGAAATATGTCGTGCATGGCCGGTAAAGGTTAGGCGGTCAAAATCCGGGTATAGGCGTTACGCCATGCTCCGAGTACGGGGTAGTAGGATAGTGTCGGACTCCGGTAGGAAGCCATCAGATACGCGGGTGCGGGTGTTAAGACTCTCAGGTAACTCAAAAAGGTGAGTGTCAATAGGCGTCGACACGGGACCTGTGGACGGGTGGTTAAGCAGTACGGAAAGTCAGAGGTGTGTGACAAATAGGAAGTCTAGGTTGAGATAAGTCGCCGGAAAACAGGAAGTCTGTGGTTAGGAAACACCGAAATGTATCTCCCATAAGAAGACAATGCTAAAAATATCGCCCATAAGAGCCCGTGTTAAAATAACTCCATAAGAGCCCATGTTAGCGCTCAACGCGCGGGAGGTCTACTCACATAAAAAAGGAGATTGAATCGTAAAAATGCTATACTAAGAGACATTGAATGAATAGAAAACCTACAGACTATAATAAAATTGACAAGCGATTATTTAATGAGGTTCTGGGATCCTCAAACCATATGAATAGAGCACATTTGTTAGACATGGATAACATCGCTATTGTGGCAATATGCCGGAAGTCTTTTAAAATTGAATATATTACATGTGCTCTCGTAATGTAAAACATTCTGGGCACAGTATGCATAGACATGTAACCACAAGATCCACAAGTCGAACACGGCCTGGCTGCAATTCTGTAAGAGATTCAGAGAGTTCAATCATAACTGATGGAACGACCCGCGGCTGTTGAGGTGGGACAAGCCAATCTTAGGCAAGGAAGACGTTTAACGAAATACTTTACAAACATATATAAGTATACAAGGTGTGTAACCTTTAAATATATGGTCATATCACATCTTTTAATTAAAATTTATTATTTGATAGTAGTTTTTTACTTTAAACGTTTACATCAAAGAAGGATGGTCCTTGGTGTAAAGATATTAAAATATTTTAGTGAATTTTTTTTCTGAGTAGTAGAGTGTTACATTTCCAATCACAATATAGAAAAGGTATGCTATATTTTATTAAATATATATTTCCGTGTTGTTTTCGATACTTGAAAATTACTGAAACTAAAAATTACAGCAACGGAAACTGTTTTGGCATATATTGACGCATCTCCATGCTGCCCATTTATTTGAATTACAATAATTATAATTGATAGCGGTATATAGCGTAGATATTAATGAATATATATATATAATAATATATGAATGTTGTGTGTGTGTGTGTGTGTGTACCCTTTGTCAAAAACATGCTAGTCCAAGACGTAATCCTTAAATGAAAGATATTGTTGTAAACCCAAAATATTGGATATTTGGTATATTGATAGGTAATATTGAATATTAGTTAATTCATATTATTAATTAATTAATTATTTATTATTAACTTGTTAAACGTAGATGCATTAATTCTGGGAATGCTTTTTTTATTTTAGAATGGGAGTGTTCGGTGAATGATTATCGTAAAATATTGTATAATTTTTAAGTAAACCGTGATAATTAGACATTACGCTAACACATTTGGTGCCTATTTTGCGGTGTCCGGGGTATGAATGAAAAATGAATGAAAAAGTATTGCCTCTTTATTACCAATATCTAAATTAAGATAGATAAGAGCTGAACAGGTTCTCATATTTTACAGCCCATGGGTAGCAACTAAAATTAAATTACGAAAACGAATAAAATAAACACATTGTATAAAATATTTAAAATTATTTTCTAGAACATGCTTAAAAAATATTTTAATTTGGTCTGGTGATGTAGAATGTTTTAAAAAACATGTTTTTTTATTATTATTAATATCATGGTAATCCAATTATAACTACTTATAACTTGATAATGTATATGATACAAGGAAATTATTTTTTACACATTCAGTAGAGCCAAAGAGTTTTTTAAAACTAAAATATGTGAATAGACGCGTAAAATATTAGCTATCGACCTTAGCAAAAATGATATAAAAATTTAAAACATTAACCTCTAGGTGAAAAAGTAAAGTGTAACCGTATTGAAGAAGTAATCAATACATAATTATCAGACAATAACTTCAATATAATTTTCAGGTACTAATTGTCCTCGAAATATTTTAAATTCATTTTTATTTGAAAACTATTGGAGCGATAGTAAGGTACACCATAGATCAGCGATATGAAGCGAAATACTTTTATAAAAAGAAATGCGGAAAGCTTAGAAACGACAGGAAGGCTAAACTAAAGTGCTCTTGAGAAGTGAAGGAACGATTTCACTATTGTTGATACTTGATACAGTGTTTCTGATTCTAACTGTTATCCAACTAACAAACTGCGACTTAACCACTGCATATATCTTTTATTGTAAAATAGTAATATAGTCTAATTAAACTCACAAACCTGTGTACTTTATATGGTATGGGCACGATTCTATAAATTTAACTTATGTGTAGGAATTGATTGAGTTAAGAACATGTTCATGTTAAAATTCAGTATTTTTTTGCAAATACTAATTAAACTTCAAATACTTTCCGATTCCCTACCCCAAAAAACAATGAAGACTTTACGCTGCTTTAAAAAACATGTTGGGTAAAATTATTTTAAGAGATTATTTGTAAAAGAGCAAAAGTTATACCGTTGTGAAAGCAGTGTAACAATAACTTTTTTTCATCCGAAAACCTGATAAGTGTAATATTATTCAAGAAGCAGTAATAGTTAATTTTCGGTTTTCGCTAAGCAATATGCCATGATCACAAGTATAAGTTAATAATGAATACCTTTTGTAAAAATTAGCAACTGATGAGAACTCTCTAACTACCAAAGTAGATAAATAAAATGATTTTAGACTGTCAATATGCCTTTCTTTTAAAACTGCTCTTTAAAAGGAAACAATTCAAAATAAAATGTTTTAAAGCATATATTTTATAGGTAATATAATAATTTATATAATATTATATTATACTAAATAAAATTAAAAAAAAAACTTATTACAGGATGATTTTATAATGTAATAATAATGATGTAATAAATGGTAATTTACAAATTCCAAAAAATATAATCAAGTAACTTAGGACAAATATTATAAAACCTTTACTAATATTCGTTATAGGTTGTTTGAGTTGAGTTAGAAAAAAAGAAATACAATGAAAACATATGTTAATATCAATCGTAAGCAATACATTTATTTAGTTAAAATGTTCGATATTAGAGAACTGAGCTGACATAAAAGTGTTGGAGTAATGATTTATAATAAATGAGGGTAATTTTAGCTTTAATCTATATCAATATATAACTAGACCGTTGAAATAATCCTGAGAGAAAAAGATGATGAGGAAATAGAAACCACAAGAGAACAACTAAAACAAAGATCTAACTGAGATCATTAATAGTTTTTAACTGCAAGCGTGTATTCAACTTAGCTTGTAAGATACGCAAAGATGGCAAACTCTGTTTTATAACTATTTCTCTCACAACGAGATTATTTAAAGCAGTATGTTTACAAATGATTTTTTTCTGAGCTTGAATAAAAAAGAAAAAATATTTGGTGTCAGCCGTGTTTTGGTTCCTGTCACCCTTTTTTAATACAATTATGTATACAATTAAAGTGGTCGAGTCTATTACACAGGTAAAACTAAAATATTGTAACATTACCCAAGCACCGATAATTAATTTTCTTGAGTGGGCGTGAATAAGTGAATGTTTTAGTTGATACTAAATCCTCAAGAAGGTAGAAACAATTGTAAGAGTACATAAGGTGCCCTAACTTATACCTCCTCCTATTGAGGTTTCAAAGTGAGAATACTAATTTGGGTTTGGTCTTAAAGAAACTTAAAATTAATTAAAAGAATATACAATCTTTCAAAGGTCACAAAACATATTTAAAAAATCACTTGGCATAAGCTGCATTTATTGAGTGTAATGCCCTAGCTTGCTCCTACGCTTGTGGCAAAACGTCACTGCCACTGGCCACTGAGAGAGTTTAATGTTTAGAATTTGATTTTGAGTTTCCCGAAAACAATAATAAATTTCCGATCTAAAACAGATTGTTAATAAAAATTTTTATCAATTGTTCAATTGTATCAGTCTTCAATAGTTCAAAAAAGAATTCAATACATAATTGTTTTAACATAAAATAAGTTCTGAATTCTGATATTTATAATAGTATAGTATGCGACGACCTCATATACAGAGCATGAGTCAATAGTAATTCTTTTGACTCCCACTCAAATTTTTTTCATTTATTAGTAGGTCATGTTCCTGGGTATTTATTGTTTTCCAATCAAATCTTTCAATCGACAATCTGCAGACTCTTCTTGTTAATAATAAAACAGTAAGGAATAAATTCGGAAAAAACCTATTCAGTACACAAATTTTTATATTGGTTTTTGAGATTTTTGAGGGTAACCACATTTCCATACAAATTCATTGAGTATTTATTGAGCGAAAAAACCCTTTTCAATAGGATATATTTCCCTTGTATATTTCCATAGATACAAAGTATATAAAATATTTCGTATTTTTATAAAATTCAGTAGTCGATATTTAACATGATTTATGAAATCACATATCCATTCAAACAGTTAAGAAAAAGTTTATCAGGATGTTTTATGTTTGCACATTTAAACGAAACTATTGGAAACTACGTAGAAAAATTATTCTTTTAGTTAGTTACTCTACCACATAATTTATAATATCATACATATTTAAATTAATATACATACTGTGTAGTTTCTATTATAAATTTTTATGGAAAAAAATATTAAATTAGCTGTTCAAAATTAATTTAAAAATATTAACCAGTAGTATGTAGGTTTATTATGTCTAATAACATATTCACGGGAAAGGATACAGTTTAAAAAGTAATTAGTTTTAAAATGTAATACTCCATTCCCTAAATTGAACAGTTCCCAAGAAGGAGGCAAGATATTTGAGAAAGTGAATGCTATGATGATTCACAGGCAGAGGCCATGGAGGGTATTATGGAAAGTGAACAACGGAAGCTAAAATGTTGCACAAGAGCCAATCGACTAACTTTCCCCGGTATAATAATCCTATAAACAACTTTGAGGGTCTCAGTAGTATCAATAGACTCTGATTGAACAGTTATACTTCACAGCTATTGAAACTTAAGCTAACGCAGTGATACTAACAGAATATAATAAGTCAATACTTTACCTACTAAGTAAATATAAAAATAGTACTTTCCGTTAACACTATAAAGTAGGTTTACTATTAAACTTATTTGAAAAATGTTCTTCAGAAATTGAATTTAAAATGGTAAAAATAAGACAAATAAGTTTTAGAATATAAAGAGAAATCTTTTCAATATTTTTTACTTATGGAATAACTAACAACTTTTTACCCTAAGGAGGAAATGTTAAAGATTTCCATCTGTATTTTGTAATAATGTTTTTTTAAATGTTGATGTTTTTAAAGAGAACTGAGATATATTACTGGCATTCATTAAAATAATGTAATAAACTTTATTCACTAAAAACGACACAAATGGTATAAGCCCAAAGTAAATGTAGGATAATTTACATAAAAAGGTATATTAGCCACAAAATACTATAACAATTTTAATTTTAAAAACAAACTGGAACATTACCTATTTTGTCAGTTACATTATATTTATGACGATATAATTAAAAACAATATATTAAAAAAATTATATCTCTAGAACTAGAAAAACCCCAGATAATAAAAGAAATTGTATGATGAACTGTAAAAAGTATTTCAAGAATAGTGTATTAACTGAATGGTAACGGTTTTAAAAATGTTGTTAATGTCAACTAAAAAAAATTCCAGATAATGATTTTTAACAACGATGGTAACTATTATTAAAATTATCACTAAATTTACAATGTCATAATTAATTTTCGAAAAGCCCCTTCAACGGATAAAGCGTGTATGACACCTTTAAAAAGTCTGCCTACGCAAAACAGTGGAGTAACAATATATTTCTCAATTAAAAATACTACAAGCTGTCTTTTTTTTTGATTTATGTTGCTCCCGGCTTATGCCGATTACAACCCTTTTTTTAATATATGAACAGTCATAATGTAAAACAAAACAAATCACTAATCAAACACAGTCGATATAGGTTCATAAAGGAATATCCTAATCAGTTTTTTGGAGTGCCTCATATAGAAACGCATTTTTATACGTATTAAGACAGTATTCAATAAATTTTCGAAGCTCACCTACTACTTTATTAGTGCAATATGCATTGATAAATCAACCTCGGTCTACAAAAGATGTATAAGGAACACTCAGTAAAGAAATTTTATTTAATGGATAATATATCATGTAAATTCTAAATTGATATGATTTAATATATGACAGTCATATGTAAAAACAAACCAAATCACTATCATATCGATAAATAGGTCATCAAGGAATATCCAATCAAGATTTTTGGAGATGCCTCATATTATAAACGCATTTTTAATAACGTTTTGACAGTTCAATAAATTTACGGAAGCTCACCCTACTTACTTATATGTGCAATATGCATGATAAAATCAAACCTATCGGGCCTACAAAATGTTAAGAACACTCAGTAAAAATATGTTATTATTGAATAATATATCATGTAATTCTAATTGATAATGATTAATATATGACAGTCCATATGTAAACAACAAACAAATCACTTATCAGTCGATATAGGTCATAAGGAATATCCTCATCAGTTTTTGGAGTGCCTCATATAGAACAACGCATTTTCTATAAACGTTTTGACAGTTCAATAAATTTTCGACTAGCTTCTCCACTCACCTACTAACTTATTAGTGCAATATGCATGATAATCAACCTCCGGTCCCTACAAAATTGTATAGAAACACTCACAGTAAAAATTTATATTATTTGAATAATATATTCATGTAATTCTAATTGATAATGAACATATATGGTTTAACTTCATTTAGACATTTAGTACAAGACAATACCCACATTGAAAAAAGCCGAAGGGATTTACCTACAATTCAAGGTGAGATATTATTATTATTTTTTTTTGTTTATTTTTAATTTCATTTTCCACAGAAATTGGTTATCAATCCAATTACCCTCCTATTCTCTTATCTTCGATTTTATCAAAATAATTAATGTAGCAAATGTTAGGGCTTCATCTATATAATATAACGACAAGTAGTAAAACTGTTTGTATGTAAGGGTGTTTTTAGTTACTTTCAAAACACTTAGTTCTATAACGATTTCTTTTAGTTTACTTAATAGTTTTTTGCTAACATAAATACTATTATCTCTAAAGCCCAATAATGTATTTAATATGCATTTACTATCATCTTTCATACATAACTACCATTAATTTGGTTTTTAACTGAAAAAATAAATAAACATAAAATTCGTCCCTTAAAATCGAACAAGTGGTCTAAAACAATAACATCGGCATTATAGTTAAGGAGACCAATGAACTCAATACTATAAATGGAAAAAGTCAATAACCAATTCACAAATTCAATCAAAGTTTCTTCTGTGTTAATATACGCCATTCTATAAGAATTTCAATATACATTTCGTATAGTATTTATTAAAGTCTAGTTAATTATAAAATACGACATGCTGATGGAAGGTATTAGATATTGAATAGCCCCTGCAGGGAAAGTTTTCTTAAAAATCCACACATTTAATTAAGGATGTACACCCACCTATTAGTGCAGATTTTTAGATTAAATATACTTTCAAATTTAACAAACATTGCATAAATAAACGTTAGTTCATAGAGGTCATATGTTAATATCGTGAAATTTGCGGAATACTTATGTATTTAAAAATTATCCTCTAATATGAAGCATGTTAATTATAGTATGTAATAAATTCAATGCAAATTAACTCTCACAGTAAGGGGGGGGGTGGGGGGGGGGGGGGGTGTTAAAGACATACTGTTATAACCAAATATTCATTTTTATAGTGAAGTAAGCGATGTAGAATTGGATGTATAGTAATGTATTAACTACAAGGCAACTCCAGTAGTTAATTTTTAATTTATTATTAACATAATTAATGTAATTATTAATCTGCGCTTAATTTATTTTTCATGTCTTTGGACACTTCATTCAAAAATTCTATTGCTGTATAGAAACTAGAGTTACGTTTTCAAAATTATCAAACTTTATAGTGAAGGAATAGTTCCCAAATTAACATTAGGTCTATTAGTTAAGGTTGTTTTTATAGTAAAAAAACTCTGCACACCAGGTCACGGCAAATAGATTTAATATTTGTTGCAATTAGTACTCTGAGCCAACGATTAGTAAATCACACAACATGTGAAACCTCATACTATTATATTATATGTATTATTTTACAAACTGATTATTATTCTAAGTACATTTTTTGTCGTTGTCCACATTGGTTACTCAAAAGGAGCCAAATATAGGAAATATAACCTATTTGCATATTTGCATCAGCCAAAATAATTTATTTATAAGTGATACACGCATAATGCAAAGCAACACATACGTAAAGATATTTGCATTTCATGACCAATTATATAACATATTAGAGAAAATAATCCTTCTATATGGATACTAGCATTACGCAAGGCTATTCACACCCAAGCCATAATAAAGAACTAATACGATTCATAAAAAATATAAAAATTCTTTTTTATTATTTGCAATCCATTCAGTAGTATAGTATTTAAAAAATTTAAATAGTTATGTCAACGTAATGGAAGACTTACAGTACTGAAAACATATATTGAGCATAACAAATAACTAAATCAATAGTCCGATTAATGGTCTGTTGTAGTTATTCAATGTGTTTTGCAATGGTAACAATTCATATAAACAATAATTCATGTGAGCAGATAATAACTATTTATACGTTTTCAAAATATACATAATTAACTTTCAACTCTGAATTGTTGAAAATTTCAGTTTTAACCATAATACTCAATAAAAACCTAAAAATAGTAATTATTTTATTATATGACAAACTTTGTATTCTTATTTTAGTTATAAAAACAAAACAAAACTATGTTTACTTTTTGAGTTGATAAATTAATTATATAACATACCCCAGGATATATAAACCATTTATGTTTAAGCAATATAAA
>NW_025777558.1:0-128255 GCF_021130785.1 Homalodisca vitripennis | reverse complement strand
TGTATGGTCTTTCTGCGTTATATCTTTCATGAAACAAAAATAAGCATTTTTAAATTCTACATTTGACGTTCATACTTTTTTTTAATGAAAACTAATTAATAAACTTGTATGAGTAATGGATATAAATGTAACATAAATTAAAATACAATTAGATTAAATGCTTGAGATGTCTGAGGCACAGGGAAGATCTGTTCCTTGGTAAACAAAGCAATATATGACCCTAATGTTTGGTCTGTGTGTGTTATATCTTTAGATGGCAAAAAACCAATATAATTAATTTTAAAATATGAAGTTGATAATATTTTAAAGGTTAATAGTTTGTAAATAAACTCCGTACAGAGTATTAATAAATGCAATCTTACAGTATAGTCAAGCAATTTTGTTGACTTCAAGTATTATGTTTTTGTATCATATAAAGGAAATATACGTAAAATATGACGGAATATTAAACATAGCAACGTTCAGATTCTTCATTATAGAGCAAGTTCTAAATCCGTAATAGAAGATATATGAAAATATTATGCATTTAGAGTTAAATGCTTAGAAGTTGTTTTGAAAATGCCAACACTGCGAGGCGGAATGCAATGCCTAAATGAAGGCGGAAATTAATCAAAAAGGAGTAAACGTAAAAGTGCAGTGTGCAGTTACATGAGGAAAAATTCAAAAGTTTTGAGTTATTGATGTAGTTTTCGTTTCGCTTCGTTCGTTTCGTTTCGCAGAATGTCACTTACCATGAGAAAGGTAATTTAAAGCTTATACATTTATTGAAACTTTACTTCGCTTTATAATACTAGTGCATAGTGAATGACCTATTTACTTCGTAATTTTCGGAGAAATCAGGAACTGTGCCTATGGTGTAAAAAGTACGTTTGTAAGGAGTGTAAGGATCTATATCTCGCGGGAGGTGGGCATAGCTTAAAACCTTCTTCTCAACATTTTTTCATATAAAGATTACATTATATTTAACAATTTGTTACAAAATTAATGGAATAAGCTAGGGAAAATAACAGTATCGGGGCGCACAACAATGTGCACAAGGCACGTGCTCATGCACACGTAAGCACGTTTCTGTGTTTGTTTATGGTTGTACATTCCCAAGAATATTTGCACTCTCAGCGGTGCATAACTACTTTAATCATGTTTGTATATTTTTGAAATGAACTTTTACAAAGATTTGGGTGCAGTTTTTGAATACGATAGCTGTCATAATATTTTATACATATAGCTGAAATTTGGCACGCCGACAGTATTTGCTTACAATTTTTGACGGGGTTATTAGCCAGTATTACCCAATATAACGTTCCATATGACGGCCATTCATATTTGTACACCATTTTTAACTCAATTATTTAACAGTGTACACTCAAAAACTCAAGAAATCAAAAACAGGAGTTACACGTAATGTAGAGATATATTTCATGCATAGTAATATTATATAATTATGAAAGGGAATATATTCTATAATACAACAATCCATATTGTTATTATTAGTACATATTTAAAATATTTAATACTTTATCCTACATATTTTTAGTAGTAGCGTTGTACACATAAAATAGTAAGTATTTTTAGCAAATTAAACTAATTTGAAGATAGTGTTAATTTGAACTGCCATAGTTTAACAGTGTTGAGCTTGTTCTTAAATTCTCTACCTGCTGCACATTATTACCCTGATTATTTAGCCATATCTTCTGTCTTGTGATAAGCTTATAAGCGAACTATTTCAGACACCCGGGTTCGACTCCGTGAAAAAGGAAGACATTTTCATGCGCTAAAGTCAAAAGGAATCTCGGGTTAGAGCTGATATAGATCACAGAGCTTCTGAAATCATGATTTGATCGTGAATAATTTGTGTAATTTTTCCAGAAATAAAAATGAGATATGTACGTATAAATAGCAATTTAGTTTAAATAAATATATTTTAAAAATGAATTAATTTTGTTTCTCTTTGATCCTTGTTTTTATCCCAAAATTATACGAGGTAAGTGATTAAACTTGGCACCTGATTATATTTAAGTGGCAGTTCTTCAGATACGTTAGAATTTTAAGCAAAAGTAATCAAGAAGAAAAATATCTTTAAGATAGAAAGCAGCGCCAAATGATAAAAAGCTGGAAATCTCCTATCAAGATGCAGTACTAATCGCTGACATTTAAGCCAGCCAATCCCGATAAACCTGCTTCAACCCAACATTGTAATCGGATTTGCAGTAATGGCAATTATGGTGTAAAATCTGTTCTTATTTCCTGCCATAACTACTTTAGTTTTCCGGTTCACATAGCATGAAAATATTACTAACGCAATTGCAGTCTTGAAATATATCGTCTTCGCTGTGGAGGACCATGTTAATTAGACATTGTAAACTACAACTACCAGTACACGTCACCCTGTACAGGTGAGTTCAAGGGAGTAGTATTTTTTGTAGCTTAACCAGGTAACGAAAATATATGAGATCTATATACTTAAATTAACACAAGATGCCAATATTTTAACGATTTTACGCTTCTTTTTTGATGTTTTATTGAGCTTTTAGTCTTACTTACTAAAAAAAATTGTTCCAACGAATATTGCCACGCCCGTATTAACACCGGCAATTTCACTTTCCATTCAATAGTCACGCTCTTGTTAACTTGCTGCTTCGCTACACGACGACTGGTAGCCGTAAGATGATAGAAATTGGCCTCTATGAGTGCTCATTAGAATTAATAATAACTGCTACACTCTGACAGTCAAATAAAGAACTATCGCAAAAGCACATAGTGAAATTCTAACTAAACGATAGTTGTATAACGTTTGCTGTTTATTAGTTTTTTCAATTGCGTTTTTGAAGCTGTATCTGTATTTTTTTAAATTTGTATAATGGTTCAATCTACATTATAGATTCGTCGCTGTGAGTTGGGTGTCAATCAGTTTGTAACTTGCCTATAATGTGATAAACGATCTAATGTGAACAAAGCAGAAGATTTTGGTGACAGTTTAATTAGTAAAGGTGTTGATGTTGATCATTGGGGACAAGAAGCAAGCTAAACATATGCTAACTTGGCGATACAGCGTGACAGCACCGAAAACTAGAGAGTAGAACCACTATCTAATACCTGTTGAATATTCTATATCTTATCACGCAACACTTTGTACTACTATTGAGTACTAAGTACGTGAGTTCATACACAGTTGTATAAGGAATATACATACAAGTAAAGGTACAGTTTAATCCGTATGGTGTTCCCTCCGCTACACTCAGGCTATATACTAGGTATACATGATTACCGGTTCGGAGTTTACGTACCTTTAAGTGGGAATTTAATTAAAACAAAGCTTGTGTGTGTTTTACAACATCGACTTGTGTTTATAAAATGAGAACAAGCCGTTTATCAATTGCTTTAATAGCTACCAGTTTCTCTTTACCTCTGAGCGTGGATGTATTAGGCTCTTAATCAAATAAAGTGTTTGTTTGTGTATTATAATATTGTGCAGTCCATCTGTTAGTTGTTAACGAGTGGTGCACAGTACCGCTGTGCGGTTTATTGTATTCTTAAAAAGTCAGGGCATGTGTGTTAAAGGAACTGTACACTGTTTAACCATAGTGAATAGTCTGTATACAACTTTGTGTGTACTCATATAATACCTGCGGGTTACTATATAACTGACGAGAGATAACTTTACTCTAATAATACAGTACATTGTTTATATCTGCTGCACTGTCCAGCGTTTAACTAATCTCATAATCTGTAAACTATTACAACACCAAATTCTACACCATATTTCACTATTGTGCATGTCATATAGGCATGCATCAATACAGAAAAGATTGTGTCAGCCTACTCAATAATAGGCTTCAATGACTCTCAGGCATATTTTATGGTTTAAAATGAACCATCGCGACACTCTTTGTTGTCTCTATGTAAAAATTAAAATGCCAAGCAAAATCGTAATGTCTACAAATAAAATCTATGTTTAAATATATTTCCTTATAACACATTCATATTTTTCACAAAATTAAGTATCATACATTTGTTGCAATAAGGTAAGTTCCAGTAAGCTGCGGAGGAGACACTAACGCACGAGAGTACTGAAAACCAATTTTGTTACTGAGTTGTAATATCGATATTAGAATCTATTACCCATCTATTTACTCTAAGAATAAAATGACACACATTAAATTCACAATTGAACGTACTCAATTTCTTTTAAAAATGTATTTATTCTGCTATTTTCTTGTGTACTATCAAAGTAGCCCGTAAGTACAATGTAAATATATTCCTCATCATTGTGCAGCATGATTAAACAACTATATATATATATATATATTATATATATATATATATATATATATATATATATATATATAATTTCAATAAACGTTGAATCGCAAAAAGTACTTGCTCCGCCGGGAGTCGAACCCGGATCTCTCACTTGATGGGTGAATGTGCTACCATTACACCACAGAGCGCTTACTTTTTCCGATTCAATTATTTTGTATTTGGCCGTATCTGTCACATATGCGTTTAAATAAGCAAACTAACATATGATCGGAAGACCAAATACCTGTCAAAACGACTTTTATTTACATTAAATTGTATAAATGGCAATAGCCTTATTTTAATTTCAATAAACGTTGAATCGCAAAAAGTACTTGCTCCGCCGGGAGTCGAACCCGGATCTCTCACTTGCCGGCTGAATGTGCTACCATTACACCACAGAGCGCTTACTTTTTCCGATTCAATTATTTTGTATTTGGCCGTATCTGTCACATATGCGTTTAAATAAGCAAACTAACATATGATCGGAAGACCAAATACCTGTCAAACGACTTTTATTTACATTAAATTGTATAAATGGCAATAGCCTTATTTAATTTCAATAAACGTTGAATCGCAAAAAGTACTTGCTCCGCCGGGAGTCGAACCCGGATCTCTCACTTGCCGGGTGAATGTGCTACCATTACACCACAGAGCGCTTACTTTTTCCGATTCAATTATTTTGTATTTGGCCGTATCTGTCACATATGCGTTTAAATAAGCAAACTAACATATGATCGGAAGACCAAATACCTGTCAAACGACTTTTATTTACATTAAATTGTATAAATGGCAATAGCCTTATTTAATTTCAATAAACGTTGAATCGCAAAAAGTACTTGCTCCGCCGGGAGTCGAACCCGGATCTCTCACTTGCCGGCTGAATGTGCTACCATTACACCACAGAGCGCTTACTTTTTCCGATTCAATTATTTTGTATTTGGCCGTATCTGTCACATATGCGTTTAAATAAGCAAACTAACATATGATCGGAAGACCAAATACCTGTCAAACGACTTTTATTTACATTAAATTGTATAAATGGCAATAGCCTTATTTAATTTCAATAAACGTTGAATCGCAAAAAGTACTTGCTCCGCCGGGAGTCGAACCCGGATCTCTCACTTGCCGGGTGAATGTGCTACCATTACACCACAGAGCGCTTACTTTTTCCGATTCAATTATTTTGTATTTGGCCGTATCTGTCACATATGCGTTTAAATAAGCAAACTAACATATGATCGGAAGACCAAATACCTGTCAAACGACTTTTATTTACATTAAATTGTATAAATGGCAATAGCCTTATTTAATTTCAATAAACGTTGAATCGCAAAAAGTACTTGCTCCGCCGGGAGTCGAACCCGGATCTCTCACTTGCCGGGTTATATATATATATATCCAATACTAGTATATCCAATTTCGTGCAAACTCCAGAGTTCTCTCTCGCAGTACAAGATTTAAAGACCAGAAGATAACTCGTTTTCAACACCATGGACAGACAAACAAACGAAATTATACATATTTTTCAGCCTTTCGAGTTGTAGGCTTTGCCAACGGTCAGCCAGTTTCCTCTTGTAGCTTTATTGGTAGGAAATATTTCAACACTTAAACATTTTGGGTCTTAAATCGTAAAGGATTACAATGTCATTTAAGGTTTTCAGCTAATATTGTAAACTGAACACAATGTAAAGCTTGCATCAACCATTTAATTATTAACTCCCAATCCTCGTCCAAACACTAATCCTTGGAGCTGTAGAACCCCTGTACATCATTGACGATGTCCTGCAGACTTGAGTCACCCACCCGTCTAGGGAAATAATGAGAACCCTGAAGGCCTAATCCAATCTGTCCATAGCTTCAAGTGTGACACAGCCTTTTGTATACAAGGGATAAAGATAAAACTTAATTTTTTTATTATGATATTCCCAGGACAATTACCTCCTAACAGCTGTATGAACGACTAAATAGAACATATTGTTCAGAGAGAACACTAAGCATATAAATAATTGTAATCTATTTAACTTCATTAAGAAACCATAGGTATATTTAAAGTTCAAATACAGAGGGTAATGAAGGGACTTTTAGTTGTAGCCGTACTTTCGAACATATGAGAGTTAATAACATGTAGTGAAACGTTCTTGTATGTTTTAATGATATATGTATATATATATATATATATATATATATATATATATATATATATCATATTATATATTTATATATATATATATATATATATATATATATATATATATATATATATATATATATATATACAGCTGATCCTATTCAATTCCTGTTACTTGTGTTTATTTTTGGTATTTAGGAACGCGAGATAATGGTACGTACAACATATTTTATTATATTTAATCATTCCTTCTTGTAGTTACAAAAGGTTGTTATGTTCTTTATTAGTGTAGACAGTGACATTATTGAAATCCACACACAATTTTTAGTTAGCTGTATATTGATATTTAGGCTGTATTATACTTAACTATATTTCGCATTATTTCGTTTAACAAACGCTTGATTTAACATAAGCAATAAAATTAATAGTTTAAATACTAAACTCTTTTAATATTACTTAGGATTATGTAAGGTTGGGTACTCATAAAAATAGTTTTCTTCTACGCAAGGTATATCGAGCTCATAAAATGTAAGATTACAAATATTAATATATTATTATATAAGTAATACATTTTTATTACTATTTAAATAATAAATAGAAATTAAATTATTACTATAAATAAATACTTTTTTACTTGAAGCTATTAGGAAATTATATGTTGTTTTTATATATATAGATTATTAGATCTGTAAATAAATTATGTATATGATTATTATAAATTAGTGTATTTCATAAATTATATGTATAACATTGGGGTTAAAATCTGACATAAACATTACCTTTCACAATGCAATGAAAAATAAAGGTATTCGAAACCACTTAAGATGGTTTGTATAAACATAAATACAAAATTTTAATTCTAGAATCAATACTTTAAGAGTAATAAAATTAAGATATTACCGTAAAAGAATCTTACCGTAGGTTACCGTAGAATTACCGTAGGTAAGGTAAAGAGGTTATTATCCGCTACTTATTTGCAGCTAGCGTTGAGCTAATGGGATTTCCACTGTCTCTAATTCTTGTTTGAGGAACGGAAAACCTACTATATTGTAATTCAAGTAGTACAATAATGTTTATTGAATACTCTGAGCCCATACTGATCATTCCACGTGTCTCCCATTACAATGTGCTGTCTTTGGGTTCTGATGCAAGCTAATATTGTAATGCTAGTAGTATGATACTGTTTATAGGACACACTGAACCCCCCTGGAATCTAATGACAGTGTCACCTTTTAAAATTACTTGAACATACGCCAATAAATCGTATAGAATCAGAAGTTAAGCATAATGTATATATATATATATATATATATATATATATATATATATATACTCTTCTAAGTAGTTAAAATTTTAAACAGAAACAGAAAATCCAGTGTTCATGCTTTGATTTTCTAGTTCTCAAAACCCAACATCAGATAAGAGGGGGTACCCAAAAAAAACCGGAATTATTTTATAAAAATTATATATTATCAAATTTTTTACAATACGACCTTATATCCTTCAAAATAATCTCCATTACAACTAATACACTTGTCCCAACGGTATTTCAATATATATATATATATATATATATATATATATATATATATATATATATATATATATATACTCTTCTAAGTAGTTAAAATTTAAAACAGAAAACAGAAAATCCAGTATTCATGCTTTGATTTTCTAGTTCTCAAAACCCTCAAACATCAGATACAAATTGAATTAATGAAATAAAGAAAAAGAACCCAAAACAAGAATAAAAACATAACCAAAATATAATTTTTTACAAATAATTACATAAAAAAGAGTTCAACCAGCTGTATGTAGAATGTTTGTAAATTTTACATAAAACTAAAAATGTATATAAGAAAGAAAAGAGAATCATCTTGAGCTCAACCCATCCGGTTGAATAGATTTTAAATTTATTGATATGCGATTTCAAATATTTCTTACATTATGCGAATAGTATTTTGATTGGGTTATGTTTTTAATTATTGCTTTGGGTTATTTATATATGTATATCAGTATTTAGTGGGATATTATGACCTACATTTTAAGAATATACTCTTATTACGTACTTATATCAGAATGTTTTAACACTACATGTCTCAACACACACATTATGATATCTTTGTAAATAATAATCTTATAAAATATAAACATGCAATTTGTTAAAATTACTTACACCATTCACCGACCTATTTACGTTACTTCTATTGAGGAAAAAAAAAAGACAGTTGCTTCAGTCTGGTTAACAAGAATGATATTTTCACGGAAAAGGGATTATTCCAACTAACGATTCTTATTTTCCACTTCTGCCGTAATAACAGAATAGTAAAATTTTAAAACCTGGTATAGTTTTCAGTCATATTTTATAAAAATCCATTTAGTTTTCCACACTAATTAAAAAAAATTTGTCCACTGTTTAAAATTTTAAATTCGTTGATGTAGGTTTATGTTTTACACATTAATAAGTTAATTTAACTGACATAGAAATTCGTTTGAGAAATGTAGATTTAAACAATATTTTAAATATATCATACGATTTAATATATAAATAAACATTTAACAACATTTAATATAATTTATTGGATCGTTATAAGGAATTGGTCTTATTTACCAAAAACTATGACTTTATAGCAATATGCAAATAAACACCATTACAGCAAAGCGGGTAATCAGTAATTATTAGAACGATGATAGTTTTGATAATTCCTTTTGTAGGACTTATAAAAAATATAAATAACATATTTCTTTATCTAGACTGGAGAGATATTATTGTGCTTGAAAATGATATTGTGTGACCGAGCACTATATATTATCACTCTCTTGTATATAGGAGGTTTTATAATGCTTCTTAAATTTCTTAACTAATACGTAGTATAATAAGATTTTGTCATTTTTGGTTTTTTTCCAATAACAATAAAATGAAGAACTAGTTTGCAATTTTATATTAAATATTCTAATGAAAGATTTGTTTTGGCACAGTAAAACCCCATCATTTATACCCCCTCTAAAAATGTAATTTTTATGTAAAAATTGTTGTAGTATATTGACTGAGTGCCAAAAAATTCCAACAGGTGGTTGGAAAAAGTATCATTTATATGTCTGTCTATCTGCCCGCAAGACCTCTCTCGAGATTGACATTGACGTAGATACGTTATTATTAGGGCAACATGGGAATTGCACGTCTCACCAGAAGATCTCAATAATGAATCAGGCTTTACACTTGAAATGTTCAATAAAAACTTCTGTGAAGGCTGTCACATGGAAACCAAACTTATATTCCTCATGGAAATATTAAGTAATTAAGGCTCACTATAATAGCTATCATTGTGATTCGGGACTTTATAAGAGTTAATACATACCCGAGTAGGTGTATGACATTTTCAATCGATGAACTTCTGTTTCAAAATATTTAAGTTTCTAAAATGAATTTATCTACCAGTGATCACATGTGATCTCGCTGTAATGTAGGTCTTAATTACAAAATTATGAATGCGATTTAGATCACTGAACCATATAACTCTTGAGTCCCTTTGATATGAGAATCTTTTTGACACTGTCGGTCTTCTTAAATGTCATAGAGATTCGTAACAAGCAATAATTGCAAGTTAGCGTCTATCGGAAAACTCATGTACCTATTACGGTATTCCAAGAACCGCATTGATCATTTCAGGTGTTTACTCCTAATAATGCCTCCATAACCATAAATGCATGTTACATAAATGAGGTGCATGCGCATACAGAGATTTAAGTAAACGTAGATGCAAAATAGATCTAAGAATATTCTTAAGAGATATATTAATTAAGGAATATTGGTGGATTTTCACACGTATTGGGAACTTCCTTCATATAAGCGAATTTTTCTAGTAGTAACTGGCGTGCTCCTACCTTGTCAATATTAATTCTTAATTGACAAACGACAACAAAAGACATTCTTGTTTAATGAAAGACAAATTTATTTGGGTTTGTTTCGTTTAGCAAACAAGCGTGGAAGACAAACTCATACTCTTCATGGAAATAAAAAGTAATTAAGCTCCATATAATGATTATCATTATGATTCAGGACTTTATAAATAGTAATACACATATGAGGAAGCGTATTACCTTTTCAATCCATGAACATCTGCTTCACAATATTTAAGTTTCTTAAATGAATTTTTCTACCAGCGATCACATGTAATCTCGCTATAATGTAGATATTAATTGCCGAACTACGAATGAGAGTTACATAATCGAACCATATAACTCTTGACGCCCTTTGATATGCGAATCTCTTTGACACTGTCGGTCTTGTTAACTGTCACAGAGATTCGTAACAAGTTATAATTGCAAGTTAGCGTTTATCGGAAACCTCTTGTTGCTATTACGGTATTCCAGAAACCGCTTTGATCATTTAAGACTTTTACTCCTAATAATGCCTCCAGAACCATAATGCATGTAACAAAAATGAGGTACATGCGCATACAGAGATTTACCTAAACAGATATTCAAAATAGATGTAAGAATATTCTTAAGAGTTTATATTTTAAGGACATATTTGAGGGATTTTCACACGTGGAGGGAAATATATAATATAAAATTTCTAGTAGTAATGGCAACAGTAAATACATTGACAAATATATTTGTCTTACTCTAGTAACTCTTCAATGAGACGTTTTAATAAGAATAAATGAAAATAAATAATTCCGAATGAAAGAGGGATGAGTCCTGAGATTAGAAATTTTTAATTCACCATCAGAGTTAATACGTTATCAGAGTTACGTTAGGAAACTTAGGGTTACATCGAGATTTCAAATGACGTTTGCCTAGGAATAGCTTGAATCATGGTACGGTGCCACAAGTTATTTTATGTAACCAGCAGGTCTTAACTGGACAATGTTAGGGATTACGTTATGTTTTAGACGTACTTACGTCTGAGTATAATTTTTATTGGAAAATTTTGAAATATGTCTTAGAAAAGTGTGTATTTCAGGAGAGATTCCATAAATTAACGCTTCTCAAATAACACAGCTTACCTAACAGACGGTTGAGGTATTAGGGTTCCTCCAAGAGACTTCAAACAAGGCAAAGGACGGCAAGAGGGAATACTTTACCGAGTTGTACTTTTAAGGCTATTACTATCGTTAACCTCAAGGATGCCAAGAAATATTTCAGTATAACTGGTCGGAATAAATCACGGTTCTTTGTTTCGGTTAAATGAAGGTCCCATTACGACACGGCTCGTCTTCCTATAAGGAAACATATCCATCTGAATTCTTAATTACAAGTAGAGAATACAAAAAAAGTATCAATACAACTAAAAAAAAACAGTTTTTTAAATTATAAATATACCAAATTCAATGCTTGTGCTAAAACCAATGAGCAGAAAACGAAGTTAATTTAGATAAAAACATTATTTTAATTTTACATTCTGAAAATTACGCAAAGCTAAATACCACACAATTGTATAAGTCTGTGGCAAATAGATATTCAATAAATAATAATTGTTGAATGCAGTTATTGCATACTAAAACATAATTAAGTCATGTATAAAATGCAGTTTTAAAGGAGGACGTAATTATTTAAATCAGATTAAAGGATAGTGTGCTTAGAACATTGGCTTATGAATTAAAAGATGTTATTGACGATTTCGCGAACAAGGTAGATTAAACACCTGTACTTACTTTTTTACTTTCTTAGATGGTTGAAACCTGTTATATACATAAACAAATAGAATAATAATGTGTTTTGTACTTTCATTGAAAATAACTGCTTAGTGTACATATCAGGGTTCAACTATGGAATAAAATAATTACTATGAGTTCTAAATAAAAAATATTCCTTCGTTGTCTCTAAAACATTCAACATTATATATAAACTTTATATGGAAATGTTTTAATGTAGCATAAGTTCTAAAGAATTGTACATTACATATATTCCAATATATGTGGTATAATCTTCAATAATTGTGTGGAATAGGCTTTCAGTAACTTTTATCTTGTCAAATTAAACTTATTTGTTTACTTTTATATAACTTAGTTTTAGGATAAAATCAATACTTATAGTCGGTTATTTTTATTGATAAAATTGTATAATATTTTAATTCATATAATTTTATATTTATAATGTGGAAGAAACGGATGTTTTTCAATGTATGTACATAGATAAAAGACAATTTAATTGAAAATATAGTTATATTACACTTTTACGTTGTGCTATTCTACAAAGAAATAATAACGTACACATAGTACAAGCATGCAAACACATTAGACTAGATTATATACTACAATATTAAAATTTAACTATTAAAGAAGGAACAAAAATATTAGTTGTGTCTTTTACAACCTAAGAACGCGGCAATACTTCAATGTAATACCTGCTGTCCAAAAGCTCCACACTGTCCCGTAAAGTTTGAAAAGCTTGAGGCAATTTGGACTGTTTCCAACACAACCAAATTCCCTGCATTCGCGTATTTCCTACATTCCTATTGCAATTTTAAAGAGTTATCTTACTATTCCCTAGTAAATTAAACCACTTAAATTTTTTTCTATGACATGACAGCTTAAATTAAAAAACTAAAAAATATCAAGTTTATTGTAAGATCAAATTTAATTTATATTTAAATTGTTGATAATATACATTTATTTCAGCATATTTAAGATTACTTACCTCTATAACTAACTATAAACGTTTCTGTCAACTGCGGAACAGGGATCTTCAGTTGTATGTAAGTTAAGCTTTTACGGAACCAGTATGCTCAATTAGGCTGATGAGAGTAATACAAGCACAGACCTACAGGTACTCTACAGGTAACATTGTGTATTTCTCGTAAGGATATTTCTTCTTCATTAATACAAACAGGTATACTGGATTTCTCAACAATACACTGTGGGTATGCTATAACTAATAGCAGCAATTCCTCAACATTTATTGTGATACTTACTGTTTTGATAGTTGAATTTAGTAACCAACAAGACAAAAGAATACGAACCAACTAGTAACACGGTTATTGCCATGCGTGGTTTAAAAAATTCCAAGAACAAAGATAAATTTACTTGGAACATAGTGTTTTCTATTGTTAGTAAATTTTAGTCTGATTGATAAATTTCTATATTTGTATTAAAGTTTATAGTTCTCGATGCTGATACATGGTAATAAATTATATTAAGAATGATACAAAATAAATAGTGAAAAAATAGACGACAAGTTACGTTGTGTACGCGGTGTCTACTGATATATCTGATACTGGTGGAAACCTACTTAAAACTCTTCATCATATGACGTGACCATTAAAAAAAGATCCATAGGCGTATAAAACCATCTCCGAATTGTTAAATGATCAGATTAACAACATAAATATAAAGCACATGACGAAAATGTCGTAAAATAAACATAAATACCAATTCAGTATTTAAACAAATTATATCTTATGGCCAGTTTACAATCAATAGACTAGACAATTTTAGAGTTTGAAAATTCACACATACAAAAAGAATTCACTAAAAACAAGGATAGATAACCTTATTGTATTTTTTTGTTTTTGGGTGCCAAGTTCATTAACATTTGGAACATTTCGGAACTACTCTCGGAAAAAAATTTCAAAGTCAACAAGAAAAGTAACCAGTGGAACTAAAAATAACAGCTTTTATTTATCAGTATAAAGCATTTATTTTTACACCATATCTTCAACTTTTTATCTCGATATCAAGTAACCGTTATTGGTTTATTGTGCTTTTTAACCAAACTTCAACTTTATAAATTCACAAGTTGGAACCTCTGTTCTAATTGAGACCAAATTCGTACAAAATAACTGTAATGTTTAATTTCAATTTCATTTAGGGACAGTATGTCCAAAGTTGTTGTTAGGTTACTATGTTAATGCTTATTCATGACAGGTTGGTTTATAAAGTTTGGTATTGGTCTTGTAATGGAACGTCTAACATATTATCTTGGGCTAATAATCAATAAATGGTGATTTCAAACGTTTACTGAATAGGTTTTTTACGCTAAATCGCTAATTTTTTACCTGACTATCTAAACACCCAGACGACAAAAATGTTGGGAAACACGTTCCAAAAACCAACTATTCTAAAAATAATGTATATATTCCATACGTGTATACATTTTTTTGCTTATTAAGATTTTTGCAGTGAGGAAAAATTCACTTGCACATATATATTTTCACTCACACATGTTTAGAGACCCTTGATTTTTATACAAATGCACCTTCATTAGCTTATGTGTTGAATATAGCATAATCACTGACTTTTTGATGGAATTTCATTTAATAACGTACATAAATATTCACGCCTAGCACTCATAGATATAGAGTCATTATACAACAATGTAATAATAATAATATGACATTAAGTTGTTATTCAGAAACCGTAAGTGGTAAAAACTAGAAATACGACGATGCTGCTTACGAGACAAAACAAATTTACAGACTTATATTTATATATGATTGTCAATGCAGTATTGTCAATATCTAATGTCACATTGATACGGATATTATGGTATTTTTTTTGATCACATAAATAGATAAAGAGGAACCCACTCGGTTTACCACACTGAGACAGAAGTGATTACTCATAAACTGTAACGCCCTCAGCCTGGGTTGTTATCACTTTTGATTCTGTAATTTGACAGCTGCTACTTTAAGGCTTGCTATGACACTGCTTTGCGTGTCAAGCAGCAGAAACTACTATTCAGTTCTCAGCGCTCATATATAAGTTATGTTCCTCGACTATTACTTACTACTATTACCCTATCGATTCACATGCCTATTGCTACTATAAAAATTCTGTGAAATTGTAATAATTCTCATGCCTAGGTGACAGATAGCAACTGAAACCAATAGTTCAGTTCTTTATGCTGAGGTTAAGTACTCTGGGTTGTGCAATGTGACGTTTGGTACATAACACGACGTCACGTGATAGTATGATACCGCTTATCAGGGATAAAGCTAAGTTTCAGAATTATTGTCAACTTCAGCCTATCGCGTGTAATAATATGCTGCTATAAGTAACATACCTATATGGAAAGAAAAATTCAATGAAAATAAGAATCAGAGCCTTAAGCTTTAAACAGTGTCAACAACCACAAAAAAATATATTTTTTATTAATTTTCAAATGCCTGCAGGTCATCGTCGAAGATATTATGCAATATTTAAACTCGTAAATTACATTAGAAACACAGAAAGCATTGTAATCCCGTGGAAGAGCGGATAACGCTGTTTGGGTGTTATTAATATTCATGAGGACTAGATTACCAGCATTAGAGACACATGCGTACTGTGTAATACTTCAAGTTACTTCACAGCCTGTAAAATACAGTGCATAATTGTAAACATGTATCATTATCATCCTAGATGGTTGATTAGTAACATTAGTAACACTTTAATAAGACTTTAGTGTAATTTTATTTATTTATTCGTTCGTCTTGTTTGTTTCGTGAAATAGGTATGGAAATTCTTAAAAGTTTTATGATGAATAGTTAAGATGATGAAGACATGAAGATGGATCTATGCTGGTGAAACGTGTTATAATTGTATATGGGAATTTGGATTGGAAGAAGGTAGAAGACTTGTACTAGAAAAGTAAATTTACACAGCTGGTAAGACTACTGCCAAAACAGTAACGTTATACTGTTTATTAACAATAAATCACAATAATTTCGAATGCTTTGATAACATTTTATATATTTACTTTGTACAGTACTAAGCTATTGCATTCCAAAGTACTGTCTCTTTTAACATTTACACATGCTAATGTATCACTGTTGCACCATTCTAGGTTTGTATTTTACACATAAATTACATGACGTTGATTTCGGGTGTATCAGGAATTGTAATAGATACGTATATATCTAGATAGGAAACTTATAGTTGTATACCAAGCAAAAACACTCGCTTGAAGTTTGAAATCTTTAAGTCCTAAAGAGTCAGGAAAACATGGAATTATACTCACTGTGGGTTGTTGTTCAACCTTTGAGTTTCATTGTTACAATATTTTATTAATGTAACATACCTGTAATACATTATTGCTATTGATAATTCAGTTTTTATTGCTTATAAATACAACAATATTAGTGAAATTGGAGTTGGCCCTCTTCACATCAGAAGTGTTACTATAAGGAATCCAAATGTATCCAAGCATTTAGACCAATCGTTACGATCCTATCATTTGTATGCTTCGAATCAAGCGATCTTCTTTCAATACGGTGAAGTAGAACTTCGAGGCGAATCACCACAGGAACGCTCAAGAAGGCAGACTGAATGTGAGAAATACAATACCTTCAGGCCAGGAGGATTAACATGGTGCTACTGATTACCATCTGAGAGTGATAAAAGCTGCATCAATACAATTTTTGTCATAAATGTAAACAAAAATAGTATGGTGAGAAAAATAATCTAAGACGTTTCTCAGGGTTCATTGCTAATACCTGCAATCATAATCATTTTAAAATACCAAAGAAGTACCGTTAAAACAGTTTGTATTTATTGTTTCGAATATTTATATTGACCTGTTGAATCCTTATGTTATTCATGTTGTTGTCACTGTTGTTTAACTTTTTTGCAAGTATCGTATGTTTATTTGTTGTACCGTTATTTTGATTTACTATTGTAATTTTAATTTTCGTAATTCATATTTTTATCTATTTTATGAATTAGTAGCTTTGGAGATATTATATGATATATAATTTTGATATTTTTGTAGCAACGTTGTAATATTTTATGACTATGTTTGCGTTGTTGATTAATACTATTATTGGTTGTTAATGCTGTAAGTATAATTTCTTATTTAGTTATGTTGATTTGCTTAACTTGCCTCTTAGATTGTTAATAGTTTATTGCTTTCTTGTTATTCATTATTATAGTTGATACTCAGTCTGGGTTATTGCATGTTTTCTACTCTTGTTTAGCTTTTCTCAGTCTGATAAGTGTATTTTGTACTGGCAATGACAAACAAGTAATGACTTCTTATATCTTTATAATAATGGTGTTTGTCTTTTGAAACAAATAAAACCATGTTTATTGAACAACTTATAGACAAATGCCTCAGGAAAAAAAATGTGAAGTGGGCCATGTTAGTTTTGGTGAAGGTCGGAATGGGAGTTTATCAAAATAATTAAAAATACAAAATTTGTTTTTATCACGTATTTATGTTGGAAAGATACAGTTAAAACTAAATGTGAGACACATAAATATATAATAAATCAGCTAATCATATCATACTATTAAAATTATGACTCTATCTATTTCTCTGACGGCAATCAAGCTATAATCTTTGCACCTGACGGTTTTAAGCGTAGGTACTAATATAATAAAAGTGTAAAATTCTCTGTCAATTTCTATATAACCAGTTTGTATAGAACAGTTTGTGTGATTACGCAGAGCAAACTGGTACTAAGTTTCTGGACTATACGTTTTAAAAACCATTTTTAAAGAATTTCAAGGAAACAGAATTAGCTTTATAATGCAGTTTCTGTGCAGGACTTTTACCATGGAATGTAAACCAAGATCATGAGATTTGTGAGCATGAGACTTTCTTTTAGGAGAATTACATATATACCGGGGCATTACCCGGTTACATCTCGACTATGATAGCATTCAAATAACCCAGACGATGAATCGTAAACCAAAGTAAAAGACCCGTAATATGGTAAATTCCAGGTAATAATATTTAAAAACTAGTTTTAGTTATGTACATGAAGAAATAGATAATAATTCAGGTGATTTTTCTGGCAATATTCAAACGGCTTGGAAGAAATATTGGGTACAATCATCAAGTAATGCAAAGGCACCTGTAATAACGTACAGGTTGTATTACCTAAGATCTTTGTAGTTCACCGCTAGAGATTATTTTAACAAGAGGCCCTTTTTAAGAATTCTGCCCGTCCATACGAAGCAAGGATCAGAGGACAAGAAATACAATAGAATAAATGCGTTCTTAACAATCATGAGACTAAGGTAATTTATGTATTGTAAATGTTGCAGTGTTTTACAAAATTGAATATAATGAATATAAGAAAGGCTTTATCATAATTACGTTTATAAAGATGAAGATAAATTAACTGCTTGCGGGTGTTATCAATATCCATGAGCCCTGAATTACAAGATAGCGAGGCAGGGGGGAAGCTTAACAGGTTCAACTGCTGCCGTGGATGGGCAAATCTCGCATCCGTTCTGGTTTATGACATTTGACTTTGTCATCGTTTATATGCATGGAAATAGGTATGAACTATCCATTTTTACTATGTGTTGTGGTAGTTTTAGTAACTAGATATATATGTGTGGAATGTGGTAATGAAAGACAATTTCAGCATTCTGGTGGTGTAATATCGATAAAAGATAAATACCAGCATTCTTATGTTGATACCTGATACATAAATACCAGCATCACGGAGATAATGTCCGTGGGATATAGTTGTGGCATTCTTGTGGTAATAATATTGGTGAGAGATGAATACCGGCAATCTTGTGGTTTGGAAACACGGTAACACCTACATTGTTAGAGTACTTGTTAAGGTTATGAGGTTGATGCCACAGCTAACATATATTTTGTGGATCACACCATGTCATAACATTGCTTATGATGTAGGGCACTTTGTATATAGCCTACAGAACTTTCAAGTGCTTTAGTAAGTAGCCTACAAAATTACTCCTTACGACAAGTTCAAAGTGCCCAAAAATCTGGATGTTTATTTTATTATATTATTACAAAAAGCGACATATTATTGGTGGATTTTTAAAAATTAAAAACTAATCTTTTGGCTATACCTGTATTATTTAATCGCTAAAATATGTTTTAAATTATTTATATAGATAAATATTGCGAAAACCAGTATGATTACAAATTTAGTTCAATGTCTATACGAGTCTTCAGGCTTGTGATATTCAGACTTCAGTTAGCTGCGTAAATGAAATACACTTAAATTGTAATAAAAATTAATAGTAAATATTAATGCAGTTTTATTGATACAGCTGGTAGCAGTTTATAGCATGTAGTTTACACACTTCCACATCATATTGTACCATTATATTTGAAAACTGAAGACGATTCAACTAAAATTGATCAATTGAAAATTTTTAATTCTACTTATATGATTATATCATTACGTAAACACAATACGATATGTATAATATAAGAAGGATTCTTTACTCATAATATAGTACAAAAAGAATTATTTGCAGTAAAATAATTCTAGCAATCTTAAAGATACACTGTTAAGAGAAGAAATTCGGACAAGAATCTCAAAGTTTAGCTCGTGTCCCCGGGGTTTCAATAACGAGTCGCCTTCTGCCCAAAACCCACTGGGAGCTGATCTCAACAATTGTTATAAAACAATTACATTTTAAAACTACTCTTAGGCGTGAATTTAAATATTTTTTCATTAATCCAGGTAGAATTTTACGTAACATCCGGTAACATCCAGTAATAAATTAGAGCAATTTGTAAATTTAATTACTTTCCAGCCTTTTATAATAAAGTACAAGAAATAAATACCCGTATATGGTAATTTGTTTTGTTCTTTTGCACATGTTACATATTTTGGAACAACGTACAGCTCCAGACACCTGTAACTTGTTCCAAACTTTTAAACTGTATTTACAATTTCTAGGATTTTGATTCTTGGCTGCTTCAAATTTATCACATACCTGGGTGTGTATCTTATAAGGGAAATAGTTTTAATTTATCATACAACATACAACACTGTGTGCTATGTTCAACCATATTTAAAATTTAAACGAGAAATTACCACAGTATTGTAAAAGAAATGTTTCCATATCAACGTGCGTGGACGAAAGTTATACTTTTCCCGGAGGACTCGCCTTTGATTTTTCCCTGCCAGATGTATTTATATTGTATTTAGCAGACACCAATGTTATTACACAAATCTTATAAATTCTGTGATTGTCAAACACTAACTTCAGATGTTTGTGGAAAGAGATAACTCGATCGATAGGTCTATTTCAATTCGTAGGAGAAGATTATCTGATGATAGGAAAGTTTCCTAATTGTGTTTTGAAGTTACAATTAATATAAAATACGTTTGCATAAATGATTTATTAATGTACTGAATAAACTTCCAATCTTCCCATTCTCTTAACTGCGGTTTCTAGAAGAGAATCAAACCAATGCCACTCCGGCATCCGTACAAAAGACCTTACATATCTACTTATTATCCTAGCAAACATAATCTAAAATGCCAACTTTCCCAACCTCATGACGTAAGTAATAGAATATGTTGCTTTAGTAATATTAAGTTTTAGTTGCCTACGCCACGTTCTGATCTTTAAATTCTCAAAAGATTAGACTCTGATCCACCCGATAATGAGGAATACAGGGAAAGGCATTTAAAAAAAGCTTAAGTTTTAGTAGGATTAATTTAAACTAAACTAGAGTTTCGTTAACAAAAACTTTTTTTACGTGAGCGCATTTTACCTCGATTTTGTGGGAATCCAGAAAGAATTTTGTATTCAATTGAGGAATTCGTCGATGTATTCACATAAGATATAATTCATAATAGTAATTAAATGTGCAAACTATTTTATATATAATACAATACATGAAGCAGACTGATTTTACGTGCCGTTATCTGCCCATCTGAGGTGCGATTTTTCTCGACTTAAAAACTTGGTACGTTGGTTAATCCTGGTCCAAGGAAAATCCAGATTTGGAGTAAAAAGTACAATAAATAATTTTTTGGGTATTTTCGTGGGTAAATTTACGTACATGTATGTAAGAAGTTAAGCTAATAAAAACGAAAAAACCTTTTTGCTATTTGGCACGATAACATGTAAAGTTACTCTCATTAGAACAACTCATAACCAATAATAATAATAATGCAAAATAAATATTTTGAGCTATTGGAGATACAGTTACACTAATACGTCATCGTTACAGTGACTTCGATAACGACCCTCATAGCGGTTTGTCAGGTTCCTCGAAACCCCGTTGTAATGGTTTATTAAGTTATTCATATGAATTATTGAAATTAAGATTCTACACTAAAATACCAATAGAAAATATTTATCCTTTGGAATTTGAATGAGTTGGATATAAAAAGTTAAAAAAATTAGGCATTGGTTTAAATTTCATAAAGCCTAACTATATAGTTCTTTCCAGAGGTTTCATTATTACTGTGAATGATTTTAGAAAACGCTTAAATTACGGGATTGTGTTACCATTTTTTCTGTAAACAACAGAATACATAACATGTCAAGAAGGAAATATCCAATCTTCCTTCTAATTTTACATGTAATTAAGGGAGGCAAAAGTTTCAGAAATCTAGATGAATTTTTCCTGATGAAGGCACCGTGACGTCAGGCGCCATCAGTATAAACGCTGGTGGTTTACGGCCCCTACTCTTTACAGTGTGTTAACTGACACTGTAATGAAAAAAAATTGAGGTTGGTAAGTTGGCTTATAACTGGCTGGTAAATTAATATATATTTAGCCATAGATATAATTTTCATTAGCATAAAATGTAACTCTTATCTTGCCTATTTGTATACACAACACTTACCTCTAGCCACAATACATTATCTCTTCTATGTAGAATTATACGGGATGTGAATAAAAACTAAAAAGAATAATTATTCGAGATTTCAGAACAAAATAAATTATGATTAATTACATAAATTATAGCCACATTTCGCTTAGTTTACCGTCAGTCTGTCTGTGTGGGTTTTTAAGAGAAAAATTATATCTATATTTAAAAAAAGTTCAAATTCTTAATCTAATTAAAACCTAGTTTTGGAAAACATTGTAGAAAATAATACCAGGCTAGAAATAGCGAACGTATATAATTATTAATTTGTAGAACTAAATAACTGGAAATATTAAAATTACTTAAATAACAAAATTAATACGTAGTTTAATTTTATGTGAACATTTTAACACTGACTTCGAATACAACAATCGAAGAATTGTATTGTTTAACTTCTGAATTAAAAATCAGCTGATTCTTTCACTTGAAAAATAAAACTCCAAAAGCCATCGTTGCCGTTTAATGCAGTACATTTGTTTTTGGAAGGTTAGAAAGGATTATAGTATTTAGGATATTCGACATCGCTGAATGTTAAAAAATCTCGTATAACATCGCGTTTCGATGATAGAAACCTCTTATTTTTATCGTGTGCAAGAAAGTTCTTGTGTAATTGCGACGATTTTCGAAAACTGAATTTGGAAAGACTGGGTCCTAAATAATAAACGAGGTCGTGGAACGTTGATTGGAAGGTAGGCATACGATATTAACACCAAAACACCGTGCCGGTTCGTAGAGGGAGCGGGCAGCCAGCTTTGATTTTGTAACTCCGACCACAGAAAACTCCAAGATGTCCTTGCCCTATCGAAGTCAGAAGAGAAGAGGACAAGAAACCTAATTCCCGATATCTAGAAAACCTGAAAATACTAGAACCAATCAAAAAGCAAGAAAGCCACAGAAACATCTAGAAAGAGAACAACCATCTGGTAAAACAGATGGCTCGACCAGCTGTAAGGAAACAGCTCCCGGTCCGTCCAAAGACCAACAAAATAAAGTGGCAAACGCCACATCCTCCCCCTCTATCCCGGGAGAGAAAAGAAAAAAACTCAAAAGGATAAGGTAGGAAGACAAGGACGGAAAGATTAGAGACTACAACTGGTACTGCTGTCGTTAGCAAACAGCTAGAAATAGCTCTAGTATGGATATCCTGCACGCTCGCGAGGCGCTCCAAAAGCGTAACGGCTAGAATCCATTCCGACTGACCACACTACTCAAGATTAAATCTTTTTAGTTTAAAGAGGCTTGAGGAAAAGCCTAGTAGTAGTAAAAAAAAACTTGAACAAAATTAACTACTTTCTGTGGTAGCTACCAATAAATAAAGGTCTGAAGTGTTGACACAAGGATGGGTTTTTTCGTTTGTTTCTACATCACTAATACGCTTGGTGGTCAAAAGGCTACAAGAGGGTGTTCCAGTAAGGTTTGGGAAGGAAATTAAATAAGTGTACACTTATTAGCCAAAGCTTATTAGCCAAAGCACTTCCTAAAGTCTCCACCATCCGGGTATCTCCACCCCGGAACCCAAGGGCCACTTAAGCACCCGAATGGAAACCCCGAACGGCTGGCGGAAACTCCTTGGACCACCGGGAGAGTATTACTCCAGACATAAGGTCTGTATTTTTTTTTCTTCAAAGATGGGAGGAACAGAAGGGATGAAGAGACCATTCCAAAGCGAAAATTAAAAATATGAGAAAAATTACACCCATCATAATATCAACAGACCCAAGTTCGTGTTGTAAAGGCTAATTAGGTAAAAACCTGGTACTGGCAAAATTTAGCAAAAGTGGGCCAGTACTCTCCTCCCCCTACGGGACGGCTGAGAAAAAAAAATTGGTGGCCAGTGGGAAAAGACAAAATAAAGTTTATTTTTCCATACTAGTTTTTTAAATTTAGAGACTTGGAGCAAATAAATTCAGGCTCTTAAAAGGCGTGAAAGAAAAACTGTAGAGCTACGGGAAGAGCTTAACGGAGTAAGGAAATCATTTGGTCGTGGTAAAGTGGTTTAATTAGGAACTTTAAAAACAAAAAAACAACTAGTTTCTAAGTGTTGGCCAGGAAAGGCAAAAAAAAACCCTGAAACCTACGGAAAAGAGACCCAAAAAAAACTAACTGGGCCAAAACCCCAACAAAATTAGGTTAACAATCAATAAACCTCTAAAACAATAACAATAAAAAAAAGCCTTCAAAGGATAACAGTAACAACAGTAAAAAAAAAACACTTCCAATATAAACACTAAACAGCAAATAAATAAGATAGCTGCTGGAACATTTAGCAGCTTCAGAGACAAAATTATAAAGTCTTAAAGACACAAAGAGATAACAACAACAACTAACTACAAAAAATATATAGACAAACTACAATCTTCAACAATATTTTCAACAATAAAAACTAAACCTATCCATCGCTGCTAACTTAGCTGAATAACAAAGGAATTCCACCTACTGCCAAAAGACTGACCCTACTAAGCAAGAGAAAGACAAAGAAAAGGAAAAGGGAAAGAAAAAGTAAGCTTGTGTTGTAAAATGTAATGGGTTGGCCGAACCAAGGATAGCAGGCTGCGCGACTGCATTAGGGAATGTTAAAAATAAATAAACATAAAATTCACTCCCAATGTACAGCCTAGAAAAATTGCCGAAGCAAAAAATAAATTCTCTAAACAGCCAATGCTAATCCTGATCCCCCCGTGTATATGTACTGTAAAAGAAGAGGAGTAAAAGTATCAGAGTGTTAAAATGTGGTGTAAGGAAGAGAAGAAGAAGAAGAAGGAGGAGGGAAAAAACTAAACTAACATCACTATGCCCTAAACCATCCCTATAAACGTCCCGGCAGCGGCGCTTTGGTCTTAGATAGGCCTAAAATATTTCTTCAGGTGAGAAACATGGGCCGACCTAATAAGTTTCCCTGACTTGGGACACCTCAATGTCACGGTGACTGGAGAGGTAAACTCATGAATAACCAGAGGGCGTGACCACAGAGGTTGCAGTTTGGCTGAAATTTGATTAGCCGCATTACTCAAATTTACTCGTCGAAACATTGCCAAATCACCGATACGAAAATTAACTGGTAAACGACCTTGGTTGTACTGCCGAGCAACTTTTCGGTGTGCAACCTCCAACCGATCCAAGGCCTGAGACCATCTCCTCTGCATGTCTCTGGAATCTTGTGTTTGGAGGAGATCATTCCAAATTCCAATTGTTTTCCAGGGGAGAAGTAATTTTTGTAGCCAAGGAAAATTTCAGCAGGAGAGGTGCCAATTGACTCATGCTTAGCCGAATTAAAAGCGACTTGGAATAAATGGAGATTAGTGTCCCAGTCAGTATGATTTTGAGAATGGAAAATTCTCAAGGCAACGCCGAGGTTTTTATTAACTCTTTCAGCAATTGACGGCTTCGGATAATATGGCGAGGTCATAACGTGTTTGATACCAAGTTTCCAGACACATGTTATCGAACTGTCTGGATTTGAAACAACCACCACGGTCGGTGACGAGTTGTGAGGGGAAGCCAAAATAACGCGAACAAGCCCTTATGCAAAAGATTCACCGTAGTAGGAGCGGTAGCATTTTTTAGCAGGCAAAATCACTGTATATTTTGAAAAGGCGTCAACGATTGTAAGAAGCCATTTGTGGCCTTTTTTTGTTCTAGGAAGAGGTCCCACGTAATCAACAAAACACCCGTTGAAAAGGCCCTGGTTGCTAATTGAGAAGCCAAAGGGCCTACCTTAGTATTTTGAGCCTGTTTGTATCTCTGACAGAAAGGACAAGCCTTTACCCTCTCTTGGATAGCCTGCTTCAGGTCGGTAGAAAAGAAAATTTGACTAATCCGATCCCAAGTTTTCTTGAATCCCAGATGAGCTCCGAGAGGTGACTCATGGTAAACTTTAAACAATAGGTCGTAGAGTTTGCTAGGTACCACTACTCTAGGTTTGGATTGATTAGGCAATTGGTGAACTAAAATGCCTTGAATTACAGAATAATTTTGATTGGGGATTAGTACCCTTCAAAGATTTCACAATATTGCGAATTTGAGCATCTTGCTCTTGGTGGCCTTTGATGTCTTTGAAGGCTTCCGGTACGGAAAAAAGAATAAAAGCCTGTGTGTGGTCGGTTTTATTTTGAATAGTAGAACTCTGTGATGATTCGGTTTGGGGCTCAAATAAACGCGAGAGGCAGTCGGCCACAACATTGTCTTTGCCCCTAACATGCTTGACAGTAAATTGAAAGGCATTGATGAGAGTGGTCCAACGTGCTATTTTTCCTACCTGGCGAGGATTGTTAAGTAACCATGAGAGTGAGGAATTGTCAGTCTCAAGCGTGAAGGAACGATGCTCTAAATATTGTCTAAATTTTGTAAAGGCATAGACTACTGCCAAAGCTTCTAAATGGAAAGTTGAATAGTTCCTCTCGTGTACATTTAAAGGACGGCTCGCAAAAGCTATAGGGTATATTTGGCCCTGGATTTCCTGAGACAGCACTGCACCTACAGCAGTACCTGAAGCATCAGTTGACAGAATAAACGGGGCATCAAAATTTGGTAAGCGTAGGACCGGAGCAGAGACTAAAGACCGTTTAAGTTTGTGAAAAGCATTCTGTTGCTCCTCACCCCATATGAAATTTACATCCTTTCTCTTTAACCTATTCAACGGCTCACAGATTGACGCGAAATTGGGAATAAATTTAGAATAAAAGGCACACATTCCAAGAAACCTGCTAAGCTGCTTAGTATTTTTGGGTTGAGGGTAGTTGTCGATAGGGCGAGTTCTATTTGGGTTGATGGTAACTTTCCCATCTTCGAAGACGTGGCCTAGAAATTCTATTTTATGAGAGGCAATGACCATCTTTTCTGGGTTAACTGTTAACCCTGCCCTACTAAGTCGGTCAAGGACTAAATCGAGATGTCTTTGGTGATCTTCCAGATTTTCAGAAAAAATAACAAGGTCGTCGAAATAGCAGAACAAGAAATCAAATTTCACATCACCAAAGATTTTATTTATCAACTGAGTCAGTATCATGCTACCACTAGCTAGACCAAAAGGGAGGTAATTGTATTCCCATTGGCCAGTGCTTGTGACAAATGAAGTGTACTTCTTGGAAGCCTCATCAAGTGGTATCTGGTTGTAAGCGGACACCAAGTCTAACATAGAAAAGATCTTAGCCTTGCCTAGAAATTGAAAAGAAGACTCTAACCGTAGGCATCGGAGTTGAATCGAGCTCCAAGACATTGTTTAAGGCGCGGAAGTCAACCACCAGGCGTGAAGAACCTCCCTTTTTAGGTACTAAAAATGCTGGACTGGAGTAAGGGGAAAGTTGAAGGTCTAATAACGCCTTTCTCCAGAAGGCCTTCGATATGCTCACGAATTAAAGCCATTTTCGGGGGAGCATAATGATACGGACGGCACCTGAACGGCTTGTCTGACTTGACAGTGATAGAATAAGTCAAAAGGTTAGTTTTACCCAGCTGTTTGGTCACAGTTTCGGGAAAACACCGCAGAATATTTTTAAATGTCTGAACTTGGGAATTATCAAGCCTCTCTCCAAAGATAGGTCCCAAACTAACATCCTCTGCCTGTTTCATCCTCTTGGTTTTCGGCTATAACTAGTGAAGTGTCAAAGGGAAAAGACACCTGGCGTTGAGCCGCATTAATGCTCATTTCAGAGGCCTGAATGAAGTCGAGTCCAATCAAAACAGGAACCGGTAAGTTGTTAGTAACAAGAAATGGGAAAGTCCAAGAGAAACAAGCTAATTTGAAATGAATATGGGGCCAAAAATTGAAAGGAGACATCTGAACCATTTGCAGCTGTAGCCGTCAATGAAGTTTCTTCAACTTTCTTCACGACACCCTTGAGTTTAGAGAGAGTATCAAATACGCTTTTAGCTACGATAGATCTGGTAGAACCAGTATCAATCACAGCAGAAGACTTAATGTTAGAAAAAGCAATAGGAATTTCTAGGGGTTTGACCTTGGGCAAAGCCGGAGCTAAAGGATTAATGGGCCTAGTCTTCTTGGGGAATGCCGGCCCTTTCAGCGAATTCCCCTTTTGGAGTTTAAATTAACCGCAGGATTAGTGGAACTATAATTATGGTTTTGATTATTCCTATTATAGGAAAACCTCCGTTCCTGGTTTGGCCTACTATTGTTCCCTGGTAGCATATTATCTTGCAATTGATTAGAATTACAAACTTGGGGGTTCAGCCGCTGAATGAAAGCATTATCATAGCCATTTGCCCTTACTTGGCCCTGCCTAGAATTATTGGTTGAGAATGAAAGTTCTGGTAAGGTCTACTATTAATTGTAAGGCCCCGCTTCCTTGCCTTTGGTTACCTCCAAACGAATGGTTTGGATAAAATGTGCTATAGGGGGTTCTCTTAGCGGCGTCCTTGGTCGAAGTTTGTACCCGAACCACGGTAAAATGTTCTGTTATTATAACGATTATTTTGGAAAAGATGTCCAGCGTATTGTAAATTAGTATTATCATAAGTGACATTTTTATTAGAATCTATTGCAGCTTCCTGAGATTCAGAATTGCCATACCCTAACGGAGCTTGAACAGTGTTGACCGTCAAACTCTCAATCATGGAAACCATGTTTTTCAGTTGTTGTACTGTGGTAGGGGGTTGAAGACCTGCAAAAGCTGCCCTAGTATGAGGGTTGAGACCGGTAAAAATAGTTGTAAAAAATCTCGCCATCACTTATTTCTGGTCCAAGAATTTGGAAAATGCTAACAATGTCAGTAAGATAATCAGCATAAGGTTCTGACAGTCGTTGTTGTCTATACATGAGTTTAGACTGAATGTCTCTAATGGCCCTAGATGAGAAAAAGGTAAACCTAATTGTCTGCAGAGCATTCGGCCAGGTAGAGGTCAGCACTCACGAGACCCATCCACACATCACGAAGTCTGCCTTCAGTGCGTGCCACAGCGTTTAATAGAATAGTTTTTATCTGAACCTAAATTTAACTCTACTATTTTTTTGGATTTTTACGAGAAATTCTGTTAGCTGAAATAAATCTGTACCAGAAGTAATGGGTACCTCTCTAAGCATATCCCGCAAAATGTTAGGGAATGAGACATCGTCCCTGTTATATGGCCTATTTTGGGTTGCAATTTCTTGGGGCTAAAATATAACGCCGTCTTAGCAGTCGCTTCAATAGCATTTAAGGTCATTGTATGCAGACTCTTCACTAAACCACCAAGATCCACCGGCACTACAGGGGGCAGCACAGTACAAGTTCCTACTTCGTCCTGTTTTTAAACTGGGATTATCCACTAAATCATCCGTTACGGGTACCCTTGGTTCATCCGCAGATTCCTCCAAGTCACTCACGACCCCTTCGCTAGACCGAGCCACAAATTCACTTAGCTGCACACGCATGGCATCAAGCTTATCCTTGGGTTTTAATTCCCCATAGCTTGCATTGTTCGCGGGGCTTCCCTCAATAGTCAACTTTTTAATCCAAGACACAGTCTTTGGAACATTATTTAAATCGAAGAACTTCATCTCGTAAAAGGTTCAATAATCAACAATAAATAAACACAAATCACAACAAACAAGTTAAACAATAAAGTAATCAAAGACACATGAGAGCGTGGACAGATATTCCACACAAACTAGAGAGCAGTAAAAAAAAATTCAGAAAAACATTAGGGCAATTTTACTGTGGTGTGTGAAAAAGTACAAGTTGTAAAAAAAACTATTATAAATTTATAGTATTACAAATAAATAAAAGCATAAAGTACATTGCCTTATTATTACCATGAAACCAACTTCCAGTATCACTAACAGGTGTAGGCAGAAAAAAAAATCAAAAGTTTGGCTTTCAGAGCAAAAAATGTCGGCTGCCATCAGTCGGGGGTAGACTCAATTTGTTTCCTCTCAAAAGGTTGAGAAAGTTCAAAGTATTCAAAAAAAACTAACAACACCTTTCAAAACCTAAAAGAATAAGAGAGGGAAACAAAGTAAACAAAAGAATTAATCAAAAGCAAGAGCAACTGTACCGTAGAAGAGCAAAAAATATGTGGAGCAAGTCGTAAAGTAGCGCTACAGGTAACTACTACATAAAGTTCAACAAGTCCCAAGTGAATAAGACACAAGCCCAAATAGTAAACTCTCCCTTTAAACTGTAAATAATTTTAGAACACCCCCAAAAAAAAAAAAACTCTTTTGAGGCCAAGAATCCAAAAAAACCCCAGTGAAAAATTAAAAATTAAGAAATTAAAGACCAAAGGAAAAAAAATTATTTAACCACTTAAGGCTTAAATTAGGCTAAACTGAAATTTAGGTAAGTTAAACACCCGAAGCTGAATCAAGCAAGCTGACATAATCAATCAATCCAAAGAGTCCACTAGGGTTTGGTATATTATAAAATAGTGAACCCTCAAGGTGGCAAACTATAGTTTTAAAAGTTTGTAAAAGAAAGGATGTTTTCAACATTTTGGAAAGAAAGTTTAGTTTGTAAGTAATTAAATCACTTATATGTATGTCAGCACGTCAAATCCAACCCCAAGCTGCAACTTCATAAAAATTACAAAACAAGCATAGGCCTATGTTATTTTTATCAAAAGTTGAAACTAAAGTTGTTCTCCATATTAAACTTTAACTGTTTTAACTTAAACCGGCACTAGTCAAAAGAAGCAAAGGGCTTTTAATAATAGACTAAAAAGAATTATTATTTTTACAATAACACTAAAGTTTTGAAGAAGGTTTTAGAAAAAAAATTGCAAACTGTTAGACTAAATCAACCCCTTAAGCTTGAACTGCCCCGAACAATCAAATAGCATAGGCCTACATAAAAGTTTGACATGTTTCTAAGTAGAAAAAATATCAGATAAATTTAACAGTAACACTTCACTTACCTTGTGTATAGACTAAGATTAATTAACAAAATTGTGTAAGACTCGAATAAATTCAACGCAGTAGACAAAATCATCAAATTAGAGCTATTAAAAATTTAAACTCTTAACAACTTAAAACACGTACAAGTGGAGTAAATCCGCTGGAAGAATAAATAAATAACTAAATAATTAATTAAATCCTAGAATAACAACAATTAATTGCATTTGGAACTAAGGGTAGGTGTGGAAAGGTTAAAAATTTTAATTAAATCAGATGTAGAGATGAAATATCAGAAGGAAAGCAAGTTATATAAAAAAGAACACTTTTAATTATAAGCCAACCCAAAGTAAATAATCTGGTGAAACTGAATGGGGGTTTCAAATATTAACCAGAAAGCTAAGAACTTTAAAAACAAAAGGTAGGCTATACATAGGCGGCAGTACAATACGCAGTCACCAACAGCATCTATGAAATCCTTCGACTTTACTTGCACAGATCTGAGCCAAGGTTTAAATTAAAATACTAAAAGGTGCTAAATAAAGTTTAGAAAGCACAAGTAATTAAGTACCAGGTATGTTTAAGGCAACAGGCTACACTGTAGGTGAAAGTAAAAGTTAGGTTAAGAGTTAACTTGGTGAGAGAAAAAAATTATTAAAAATAGGTTTAAAGTAAAATTTTAAGCTAGAAAAAATCAACCAAATACCTATGCCTAAATAATTAGTGAGAATAAGTTACTAAAGTTTAAGAAATACTGCCACTCACATGTTCAATTATTACACAACTAGGCTTAGGTAGCAGTTGGTTGCAAGAACTGCTTGGCTCAGACTTGCACATTAAAAACAAGCTACTTCGAAAAAGTTTAACATTTTGAGTAAAAAAGGCAGTGTAAGGAAAATTTAGAAAACTAAAAAAAAATTTAGAAAAACGTCTACCCCTTTAAAAAAACTTAAAACTAGGACTTAGCTCTCATAGCTGTGTAGAATTCCTCCGCTCCCACCGGCAAGCCTAGCCTTCCATTTCAAACCACGCTCTGCTACCAATATGCGACCAGGGACGCTACCAGATGCGCAGTGGAAGCGTGCTGGGCCCATAACCCAGAGGTCCGTGGATCGAAACCACGCTCTGCTACCAATATGCGACGATTTTCGAAAACTGAATTTGGAAAGACTGGGTCCTAAATAATAAACGAGGTCGTGAAACGTTGATTGGAAGGTAGGCATACGATATTAACACCAAAACACCGTGCCGGTTCGTAGAGGGAGCGGGCAGCCAGCTTTGATTTTGTAACTCCGACCACAGAAAAACTCCAAGATGTCCTTGCCCTATCGAAGTCAGAAGAGAAGAGGACAAGAAACCTAATTCCCGATATCTAGAAAACCTGAAAATACTAGAACCAATCAAAAAGCAAGAAAGCCACAGAAACATCTAGAAAGAGAACAACCATCTGGTAAAACAGATGGCTCGACCAGCTGTAAGGAAACAGCTCCCGGTCCGTCCAAAGACCAACAAAATAAAGTGGCAAACGCCACAGCGTTTAATGCAGTACATTTGTTTTGGAAGGTTAGAAAGGATTATAGTATTTAGGATATTCGACATCGCTGAATGTTAAAAAATCTCGTATAACATCGCGTTTCGATGATAGAAACCTCTTATTTTTATCGTGTGCAAGAAAGTTCTTGTGTAATTAATACATAACAGAAGAAAGAAAAGAAAGAAGAAAACAAAAGGTGTCAAACATATTGAAAACTGCTTGGAGTCCCAACAGAACATGAACCCAACCGTTTTTACTGCACATGATGCAATTTACGAAAACGAGACGTTAAAAGCACAATCACGTGTCACACCAGCACAGATAAAAGTGGGTTACTTTCATGGAATCTACAGAAGATACCAGAAACACACAAAAATGTTTATGGACACTGTGACACTGCTTCTAAGCTAGGGATATCTTTCACTTCTTCTGAAGATTTTCAGTGAGAACTCAACCATAAAACAGTCAAGAATACGGTAGATTATGGTTCTGCAGTTGTAAAACAAGTGTCTTATAAAAGTAGTAATTAACTGCTCTCGAATCCAAAGTAACACGAAATCTAGACACCTCTACTAGGAAGAAATAGAACTCTATCACTAACAACGAAAACAAAGTTATAACTGATATGAGTATATATTTTGAATGTTCTGGTTTCTCCAGTTCACTTTCCTCCAGTGCAGCGTCTGAAATATGGCGCTGTCACAGATGTGGAATCTGGAGTCATATTTATCTAAAGTGATACAAAAAAAGTCGGCGATGAAGAAGCGCAAAACCAATTCTATGCGTCGTTTCGAATACAGATATGCTTAGAATAGAAAATATAATGAAATGTATAATCATGTACACAACTGAGTACAATGTTATGTTTTACACATGTTCAATAAGCACTATGGAACAACCAGAGTTTTTCAACACATAATGTAACTATGGTGGGAAGGATGAGTTGACTGTGAATGTAGAATTTTGAGCAGGTTATTATGGTAAATTTTGTTAAAGGAACAAAGCTATGAAAAATTTATAAATATATGTTACACACAATATTTAACATATAGGAATAATTTATAACATTAATTTATAATTGTAAATAATATATTAAGAATAAGCAATGTACTTCACACTAACTGTTACCCGAAATTGTGCACAATATTTATTTATTTATTCAACATTTATTCAACCATAGACATGTCCTATAAAGACATGGTCAGTGGAAAATAATCACATTTTATGACCCGTTTAAGTATGAATAAAACTTTAAAAGTTTAAAGGCTATTGATTTGAGGGCCCGAGATTGAAAAGTGAAATAGTTTATTCAAATACCAATCATCTAACTCAAATTTCAATCCAACATGCAACGTTGTTCGATTTAGCGCTCCAAAGAGATTTAATAAATGACCTGCATTTTATCTTTGACCAGTAGGGAGAAATCCTATTGAAGGAGACTGTAGCTTTCTCTGATAAAGGACTTCTATGTAATAATATGGAGAACTATAACAATTGCGTGGCGGCAATATTTGAGGTAGATATTAATTACAAAAATCAGTCTTGACTTAATTTTTACCTATTACAGAAGGAAAATCGTGCATAATCCTGTACTTAAAACATTTACATTTAGATGCTTTTGAAAGCACATTGAATTTCCAGTTTTTCTGAGAAATATGGAATATGTATATAGTTTCTAATTTTTATTTACATAAAAAACGTAATGAATATTTATATGATAATTACAATAAGCCATCAAATCCAACTGTTATTACCAACGGACAACACATTGTTTTATTATTATAACCAAAAGTAAACTAACGAAACGAAACGTAACCTAACCTAACTTTACCGAACCTTATTTTGACTTAAGAGGAGTCTGACTCTCTACCTTTGGTAATGTTAACTTTATGCTTTTCCCTGCAACTAATCAAGCTAGGATTAAGAATTGTTCTGTTATTTCTTTTGGACTTTTATTTACACAAACTCAAAGACGAGCAATATTTTAAAATAGATTTTTTTAGAAACATTTAAATTGACTTTATGTAATTATATTGTATAAAAGTATTTTAAAATATCTTTTTAACGCTTAGAACTAACAATTTACTATTTAAAGTCTGTTATTAGCTTGCAATAAAAAAATACAAGAAGTAAGAACTTTAGTACTTCCTGACTTAAAAGCTGGCATCAAAATATTTAGAACATAAATTTCGAAATGAAACAAATGTAAAGATTTGTCTCTGTTTAATAATGTCCAGGACAGTATGGAGGGTTGTATTGGTCCTCCTGTTTCATGAATCAGGTCATCAAGCTTCCTTTTTTAAAAGAGTCAAAGCATGTCCAATTTCTTTTGAAGGTCATTAGCTGATTTTTTATCTATTTGCAGTTCAACTCACTCCAGATTTGTGATCGCACTTATTATAATTCTCTGCACTCACACACATAAATGTTCCAAAATGTTTGTTTTACTTATGTAACTATCAATAAATGCACAAAACCACAGTTCCAACAACATACTTTAATGTAGGTAGTTCCATAAGATACCTTTTCGGAATTAGAGAGCATATAACATTATTCATCAACTTACTCGGGTTCTGTGTTTTGCTCTTACACCTATCTATAAAAGCTGTTCTTCTGTCTAGTCACTAAAGATACGCTTAACTACTGTCACCATCCCTTTTGAGACGTAGAAATAATTGTTTATAGTCATATTGTGTTTGGTGTATTGAAGATTGATTATACCTGCACCAGGTTCATTGTATAGAATAAAAAAAATACTATCACATATTTTAGAAAAGAATTTTTTTATGATTTTCAATTGAAATAGAACGAAAACTAATATACTATTGAAAAAGAAGAAATTACAATTTAAAATAAATAATTAAAGTTAAATCATATTTTATAAATATCGAATTAGACTCCACTTAACCTAACTTATCTAATCTAAACTAACCGAATATAACTTAACTTAATCAAACGTTACCTATTCTACCCTAACATAGCAAAACCTAATCTAACATAAAAATATCTAACCTACCCAACCTAACGTAATCCAACCTAACCCACTATATCCTAACCTAATGTAACGTAACGTATCATAGCTTAATCTAACATCCAACCGAACGTAAAGTACCCTAACCTAATGTACTGTCCAAGTGATAGCAGATTGAAGATATCATGGAATATAAGACTTGTTATAATGATTATTAGTCATATTAATTATACTTACTTCCATCAGTCCGCTTGTCACACACATTAGTTTTGTCTTTACTTTGATGCAGCATTAGTGTGGCACCTAAAGTGAGTGCGCCAAAATGAAGCTTTTTCGACAGGAAGACCATACAGTACGTAGCACGACAGTAAGTAGAACGTCTGCGTACCTACATTATCCTTCTATGGAAGGCCCATTAATCTAAACTAGATTCTCTAGTATTCGCGGTATTACTGAGTTAAGTCCGTAATGATTGATGGGGAAATATAAAATAGTTTATACTTTTTTACAGTAAAAAAATAATGATTATATTATATACATTCATTGCATAAACACGGATACAAATGTTAGGACGGATGCCTAATCCAATTTCTTTTATGTTTTCAGACTAGTTTTATTTGAGAAGAATATAGAGCAGGTGAAGAGTGTATTCAGTTTTTCAGGAACGTTGTAAATAGCTAACGCATTTCCTGCGCAATCAATCACATTATTGTATTCTCCTCTCCGAGCATTATTCTTCATCATCCGGAGCAGTTTTACAATAGAAACTGTTCAAGACTTAAGTTTTATCAGTAAATATAGTACCATTTGCGTTTGTAAAAAGAAAGTACCCGAATTCATATTTTACACATTTTAGAGTATTATAGAGAGTACTGTAGTTTATACCATTTTCCATTTTTATTTTGTGAAATTAAAAGGCTAACGGTGTCTTGCAACATAATACGTTTTTTAATATACGTACCAATGGCTTTTTAAAATTGGTTGTATGGTTATTTTTCTTTTGCAAGTGTGAATGACATAAGAATTAGAATCAATAACCACTTTTTTAAATTAAGTTTAAAAACCTACTGGTTTCACCTACATAACAAAAGTCATTTTGTGCTTTTAATTTAGTTTTTATCTTACTTAAGAAAACAATGTATATTACTACTTTATATAAATGTTACTACCATAAACGTTTAGCAAAGCATCGAAAATTTTAACCTTAACTTGTACGTTCATTAGTTTTCTTTTTATCAGTAAATAAGCAGTAACCAATTTTCTATTACCTCACATTAACATAAACACAATGGGAACATAAGTAACATATTCACATCTTACTCGTTTCACACTGTTACAATTTCCATAAGCCATTCTGTAAAAACAATTTAAATTTCTTTACTACTGTAAAACAGTAAAAAAAGTCCCGTCAAAACCAAGAACAACTATTTAAAAAAAGGAGTAGTTTAACAGATATTCTCACATTAAATGTCTACTTACAATTCGTAGACCTTTATTTTCTCTTGATGCATCTTAACCCATAATTATTTGTAATGGAGAAATGCAAGTATATACTACAGTATATGGAACTATAGGAGCATAAAATCTCTAAATAATTGAGGAAGTATCCCCGATAACCTATGATATGAATTTCCTTATTGTAGAATTAAATGGGATGTAACTTCGATTTTCACTCCAGACAACGATTTTAATTATCTCCTTCAGTAAGATATTGATATCTTAGTTGCCGATCACTACTTGAGCTTTGCTCTATTATGTGATATATTTTTAATTTAATAATAATAATTTAGGCTGCTAGGTAATATAAAGTATGTAAATCGGCAATAAATAATATTCAAACAAAGTTTATGAAAGCAAACATAGTTGCTGTTATGAAAATTTTAAATTGATATAATGGATTTTAAATGCTACGAAACAATTCTCATGCTATGCAATTTTTAGATAGTAACAAAGATTTAAGTTAATTAAGGCCTCTAATAACCTAACAAGAAATTACTTAGATTTGAAATTAATTTTTAATAAAACGTTATTATTATTTATCAATTTCCAAATTGTATGTTACATGTTAAAAGAATGTTTATAATTGACAGTTCAGCATATGTGTCGGGATCCTTATTGGCGACACGCCCGCCGTTAAATTTTTTGCACGGAATCCCTTGAGGAATCACTGTTTTACTTCTTCTTCCAGGCATTTGCCTGTGGTTTTGCTCTTTGGAGTGCTGTGCAGCCAAAGTCCAAATTCCTGGCTCTTGGTTGACACATTTGCCTTCCTTTGCACCATGTCTACAAATTTACAAGATTAGTCTTGATCCCAGTACCCAGAGAGTCGATGAGGAACTTGACAACATTTTTCATCATGATCATCTGTCCTTGACATCCGTAGAGATCTTCCACTGCCTATTTCCGGAAGCCTTCATTTGTTAACCAAGATCTGGAGTCGGTCATCCAGTCTGACTTAAGTCACTTACAACGGTACATTGAATATTGCATTGTCGTAGAAGCCGGAGATGCTTTGCAGTAATTGTACGAGTGAAGACTCGAGAAACTTTCAAGGTTCTAAATACAACAATATAATCAAGAATGAATAGGAAAGAAAAATATACGGGAATTAGTATTTTTTAAAGGACGTAGAAACAAGATCCTATTGAAGTAGCGTCACAGGTAAGTGAAGGTAATAACGCACTCAGCCAGATTGCCTTGTGGATGAAGTCGATCTTTACTAATCATAATAAATTGTGAACGCGTGAGTGAGCTTCTTGTATTACGGGACCTACATCTGAAAATATTATGAGAAAAGATATGATGGATTTAATAAGTGGTGAATATAATTTGACGATGTAGATGTAAAAATATGGAACAAGTTATATTAAACTGTCACAGTTTATGATCTGAAGAAGTAATACTTTTCATGATATAATTAAGATTTTAATTATCACCTGCGATATTTCCTTGTAAAAATTCCTTGAGTGCTGCAGACTAATGTAGGAGTATTAAAGACACTGTGCAATTACTTTCCAGCTGGAAATGTAGTCTTTACAATACCTCATTAATATTCACTATAGCGTTAAATGTTTGAATATATTAAATTTTAACAGAAATATACAAGTTATAAAATGTTAAAGAATAAAAATGCTGCGTTGTTTATTATGTGCTTCAAAACAAGCATGTAAATTCTTTAGATTGATTTATTATGTAATTGTTTTTACTGAAAAAGTTGTACAACATACAAAACAGAATGGTAAAATTCTTTACAAGGACATTGTTATTGTAACTAGCATATAAAAATAAAAACACTCAATATTTTTCCCACTCTAAACTTCAATAACTAAAATCTGTAGAACCTCATTTAAATTTTACTCAATAAAAAATATGTATAATTACTTTTTACTATTGGTTTGTGTTAAAAATGAAAACATTTTCTATTGCTTTACGCTGGTAACTAATATTTATTTTTTGTATTTGATACACTTTTCCAGACTTAATTTGAACGAGCTTTAATGAGTGTCTATAATAACTAAAATCCTATAATTTTTCATATCACTCATTGTTAATAAATGGCTTAGCATTTTTCTCGATAATAAATAATAAGTGTTGCTATGCAATTGTATTATTTTTCCAAGCTTGACACATATTATTATTATTGAAAGCTCTAAAAGACCTTATTAAATATAGTGATTGTCTAAATTCAGGTGAAAAAATTCACCTAGTGACGCTAAATTCCGAAGACAAATTTCTGACATACGCCTAACTCGAAGCAATATGTAAAAATAGGCCAGACGTAATAAGTAATAACGAATGCCTTTTCTTATGCCACTTTCCACTCTCTAGATGCACTGATCTCTCGCATGCTTCTGGAAACCTACAAAATAGCATCAGATAGAAGAATTACACCATCAGAATTTCGCTATAAGCAAAATTTCCCACATTTACAGTAGTAGTCAGACTTGGGGAGATTGGTGATCAAACCAATGATGTGATAGTTTTATCGAAAGTTGACAAGAAGATGAGTTACTCGCGATAAGTTACTTACTATACAGGGTGACTGAAAAGTAAGTTGAACACCCTATTAATTATTTGTTATTTTAGATATATATAAAATTCTGTTTGTAGGCAATCTTGATAGCTACAATGGGCTTCACTAATAATGATATCTTTAAAATATTCAACCCTCAGGGAACAGTGGCGGGGGATGTGGGCCAATTCAACATTTTCAAACAGAACTTTTCGTCTAGTAACATATAATTAGGTCTTGGTTAGTCTATAAAAAACCTTTAAAGAATTGAAATCGGACCACTCTAAAGAAAATGGTAGCCCCAAACGGAACTGAGCTTTATTGTGATTCATAAAATAGAGGCTGATACCTATTTCAACATATAATGAAAAATCAATTAAGACCAAAATTATTTGGGCATTTGCAGTTAAGTATTGTCGTATTAGAGAGGTAGTAGTTGGTAAAACTCTTGTTTATCTGGTTCTTAACACATAAAATGCTTTTATCCGATCTGATTCCCAAATTTCTAACAGTTTGCTTAAAAGGTCTGACTTGTTCAGTTACCAAATACTGAGCTCCTACTGAGTTTAGTTGTAGTTTCTAATTTAGAGTATGACGTAGATACGTTATTATTACGATATACACCCTAAACATAACTTAATTTTTTAGTTTGTAATTTAGTAAACTCTGTTCTAGAACGAAACGATATACATATATAAACAGCTGAGTGTGTTTATAACTGTATGGAGGGTCTATGGAGAGCAATTTGAACACTTAATTTGAAGTATGAAAGTGATAATCTCTTTTAATTTAATATGTACTAAAAATATTAAGTATTCCTAACACATTTTTTATTTTCGTTTTATAATACAATTTTTAAATGTCTAGCAAAATAAATGAGTTTAAAATGTATCTTCTTAAGAAGGTTCTCTCTGTGGTTAAACAACTGTTCTTCACTTGTAGCCTTTCACGTTATATTCAGAAAGATTTGAGCATGATAAACGATTGATGCGAATTACTTTTCAACATTATACGTTTGGTGCTGCTTTGTATCAAATTAGTTTTCATTATCTGATAAATTAGATATTAATCTCTACGTTATGAATCTAACAAGATTGTGTGCAGAAAAACGTTTGAAAAATAATACCATTTGTATCTTGAGCGAACATTTATATTGAAAAATCACTCGTATAAAAAAAGCTTTGCTTATTAGTAACTTACTTACAGAATTAGACGCCTCAAGCATGTAAAAGACAGTGTATGATACAAGCGATATATTCAGATTGCTGGTTATCTTTGTGTTAGGTCTTTAGTTAAAAAACTCTCCAAACAGTGTTTGATTTTATAAACGCCTTAAAGTGGTTTAATGTATGATTTAAAACCACAAATGACCCATAATCCACATAATCACAAAGGTGGATCCTACATTATCATATGAAGGAAACTTTGAAAAGGGTATACCATTATAAGCTATACTTAAAATTAATATTACAAAATCAATCTATCCTTTGCTTGTTCAGTAAATTACATAACGAAACGCCTCAAGCAAGTAACAGACAAGGTGTATGATTACTAGCCATTTATATTTCCGATTCATGGTAAACTTTGTGTTAGGTATCTAGATCAACGCTCTGCGAACAGTCCTTGACTTTATAGTGTTAGAGCTTCAGTTGCCTTAAGGTGATAAAATGTATTTCATAAGCATAATTTTACTTGTAAAATAACTCAAAAATGTGGAGTATACAAAGGAACATTCCGTTAGCGTGGTAACCATTGTGGTGCCACCATACAGTTATGTAGGACCACACTGAACAATGTTTGACTTTGAGTCATTTAGTGAATGCTACAGTTTCAGTTTGCCTTTATTAGAATCTGTATGTGGTTTGATGACCTTAATTGACGATTATTCCTTGTCATCATAAATACATATACACATAATTATTATTATTAAATAACTTTGATCTTTTACGGCAAAAAAGAGCAGTCTTTCAAAATTTATATAAAAATTTTATTAAAAGGAGTATTTATTAGGAGATAGATAGGAGGCCATGTTTTGAAAAATGAAAACTCATCACTTTGGTTTATCTTGAAGAGTGGTTCGATTGAAATTCTTGTAAGTGTATTTTTATTTGAATAACCAAGGCCTTAAAAATTATATATTTACAAGACTATAAGTGCTATTTTAAAAGTTTTAGTTGCCCCCCCACTCTCCTGTCCAACCTCCCTTATCTCTTGAAATTACCTTTTGGTCTATGACTGTATTTCATAAAATCATATGTGTATAGTTATCGCAATTGCTTGTATATTCAGCAAATCCCACATAAATGAATTCGTGTATTAAACGGATGTTTGAATAAGATATTGAATGTTTCGAGTGTCATAAATGAATATTATAAAAACTCGAAAAGATTAACAATGCGTTTTCAAGTAACTCTTGCAAGGTAGGATACCATAAGATGTGGCAAAGATATCCTACCTTATGTCACATATATAACAAGATAGCACAGTTTTAAGTTATCTCAGTAATATTACAAAATTAAAGGTACAATGTCCCTTTATATTTTCAAATATCAAAGATGGTCAAAATAAGTATTAGTATTTATGCAAATACTAACTCTATTATTACTGCTGGGTTAGGAGACCGTTGCAATATATATTTTTTATTATATAGGAAGTTGCATTTCACAGTCCTAATCAAGCACGTAGGTTAATAGGTGCAATAAAATGATTTCGTACAAAAATAACTTCTTTATATGGTTGGCATTACTTGTTGCAGTGTCAGATGTAAAAAGGTTGGCAAACTCGTACGTAACAGTCATTATTAATTAATGTAGCACCTAAGCACACACCTTAGATACTTTAAGGTCAACTCTATCAAATATTTAATTTGTTAAAGGGTATTAATTAAACGTAGCAGATGTTTAACCCAAAGAAGGGATAACGTGAAGGTTATTTTAATTTTAATTGTACCACTTGTAATGCTGAGGCACCCATGAATATACTAAGAAATAATATTAAGAAAGCTAAGGAACCTAAAGGGTTAAATAGCCTGGAATATGATGTGGATTTTAAAGTGAAAGATACGAGTTCTTCCAGTTTCTGTAGAAATATTATTATTTTTTGGTTTTTAACCATTCCTCAGTCTTACAATTACTTTCTATGTATTTATAAATAACACCAAAGACTAAATCAGGTGTTACGTGGTCATTGAAATAAACTTTAAGGAAGGCAGTAAAACAAATCATTTCCTCGTTTATTTTACACAGGAAGTCCATTTGCTATGGGCAATTATTCGTATCTCAAAAGACCATAAACTTGGTATCAATAATTTAAAATATAAATTTATAACTTCGAAATTTCCTATGCAGTTTACCAGATGTAACGATTTTTTTGGGACATCCTATACCTTCTAACAATTTCGGATGTTTAAAACATTATTAAACATTTTATTCTTTTCTTTGTTATTTTCTTCTTAACTCACTATTTCAGCTACAGTCAACTACATTTATTGAACTATTGTGCCAATGATACCTATTGTAATGAAAATATAAATTACATTATAAGTGATTGGAATAGTATTAGCGTGTCCAGGTTTAGTAATAAAATATTAGTGTAAAGTTATAAACTTGCAACATAAACGTGTTATACTAGAAAAATATAAACTTCTACTACAGCAAACAAAAGGTCATATACTATAGGGGACGGCTTTATATTTATTGATCCGTTGTAGATAAAGCAGAATAAATGTACACAGTAAATATTATACTTAATATCTACTTTTAGAAATACACTCGTAATTTTCAGTATATCAGTCAACTGCCCACAAAACATGCGAAGACAATTAGAAAAGAGTATAGGTCCTAAACTAAATAAAGTAATATACGACACCACTATTGTTTAATGCTGATTGACGTCATCAAGTGAAATTAGCTCTTCAGAGGTCTAAGTTTTAATGCAAGCTTTTATGATATTTGCACTTTTATTTGCGTTCTCTTATACCTTTAAATACGACATTTTGTGTTACAAGATATTGATCAGATAGTGGTCTAGATATGGATATAATACTATAGAACGCGCGTTGAGAATAAAAATAATGACTTTGAATGTGGATCTGGTGATGCATATCTGAGACACAAATGGAAAAGCTTTTCGTTGCTGACTGGAAATATTCCTTTCTCTTTTATACTCTTCAATCAACAGTAAGTCTGTTTTCATATCGAAATCACTCAAAATAATTTAGTTTCCTTCATTTAATACCATAAAATGTAATACCTGAAGTATAAAATATATCATATTATCGCATATACGATTCTACAATAAGTAAACTATTGTGTATTTTTGTTATTTTTTTAAGGTACACTCATGATCTCTATTGAATATTACATAGCTATGGTCAAATATACACATGTGTATTAAATTTAATATTAAACGTAGTGTTTTTATTGTTATTCATGTAGCAAATAGTTTTCTTATGTAAACTCATGTATTACAGAATTTTAAAAAAATATTCATAGAAATATTCATTTACTGAGAATTCATCAATTACAGACCATTACCTATTATACAGTCTCCATTATGCTAACCACCCCCTTTCCCATTTAAAACCTATCAGTCACTTTCTCAATTCAACCTCAACTCTCATCCATCGTGAATCTTTAACTTTCTGCTCTTTTCAATTATGTTACTAACAAAAGATATGCACCTGCAGTTCATTGCCACTTTATTTAGTTTCCTTGTCATTTCTCTTGCTTTACACCTTTCCATTCCCTTTATTACCATAATTCTCATTTATGATTTTTTGGTCCAGCGAGACTGATATCAAGAATGTTAATTCAATAGTAATTTTTGCAGTGGTAGAACTCTGCAAAAGAAATATTCGCAGAGAAAGATTAATAATTAGTAAACTGTTTCAATTATTCCAAGAAGGATCCATGAATCATGTCATTTACACGGTAAATCTCTATTAATTCTTTTACAACCGAATTTACAGATTATCAATAATTAATCGCCAGTATAAATACAGATTTATGAATAATTTAGTCACTTTTACAAAATTGTTATATAAAGCAAAGAGAAGATTAGAGTATAAAAGTAACACCATATTGATGTTATTTGATCATTATTGTGGTATATATAAATTTAACATATACGTGTGGTTATCAAAATGTTAAACTATAATGTGTTTTTAAACATAATGTAAAATACACTTTATTTTATGTTTTTGGGACCACTAGTAAGGTTTTTTTTACAAATTATGTCAGTATGAGGTTATTGTACCTATAATAATTAATGAAATACACACCTTCAATAGAAATGTACATTTGGTGACAAGAATAGTGTGAGAACCGATTGAAATGACATTATATCAGTTACATCAAAGACTCAGTTAAAAAGCAATGTAAATTCCAACATTAAAATAAAATCACCAAAAGCCCGTTAATTGTGGTCAAAATTATCAACAGTTTCACTGATTAGGGAGAACTAAAAGTAATTATAATCGGATTATGGGCAATTCATTTCCTTCGATTCATCATTTTAACAAAGTGATTAGTTTTGATTGATACCAATGTGGTTTAACAGAAGCTTACAGGTTTATAATATTTAATATGCAAAAATGAATACTCTCCCTTTTTGAGGATAGGCCTACTAAATACAATTTATTATAATAAGCAATTTTAATTATGGAAAAACTTATAAATTTAATTTTTTTATGGAGAGAAAGTAAATTTATTGTTTGTAATCTTTTTAATCCATCTGTTTCCTATTGAGGTCAAAATCTAGCCTAGAAAGAGACTCTAGGTTCTTTTTCCTAGTGAATGGTACAACTACTGTCTTAGAGGGATTTACTTTCAGTCCCTCTCCATGGCACCAGTTGTGTACATGTTGAAGGTTGGTATTCATGATATCAACAACAACATTTGTATATTTTCCCTGTACCAATAAGGACTATGTCGTCTGCATATCCTTGGACATAGATTCCATTGTTAGTAAGGTCCTCAAGTAGACCATCTACTACTAGATTCCACAGTAGAGGTGACAAGGATGCCTCCTTGAGGACATCCCCTTATGGGTGCGATCACAAGCGATTCTTCATTGAGATCGGCCCTGATCCGTCTGGAGCACAGCATGGCCCTAAGCTACCGGCACAGAGCTGGCTCGAGGCCACGTCGCTGTGCTCCACTTACCATCGCAGTGAATTTAGCATTGTCAAAAGCTCCTTCAATGTCTATGAAGGTGCACAATGCCAATTCGTTGGCGGACAGGCTATTCTCAATCCTACTGACTAGTTGGTGCAGTGCTGATTTCACAGGATTTGCCTTGCTGGTATGCATGTTTTGTTGCGATGAAGGGGAGTGTCTGAGAGAACTCCCTTTCTTCAGGTGCCTCTCCACCAGTCTTGTCTAATGTTATTCAGTAGAAACGAAGATAAACTGATGGGACGAAAAAGATTTAGGGACAGAATAGTCCGCTCTCCCTTTTTTAGGGATGAAGACCACCCTGTTGAGACGCCAGACTTGTGGTATGTACCCACAAGCTAGGCTCGTCCTGAAATAGTTCACATAGAAGGGAAGGAGATTCTCCGGCCCTTGTTGAAGCAGGGCCGGAAAGATTCCATCCCTTCCTGCAGATTTGAAAGGGGCAAATTTAGAAATTGCCCATTTGGCTTTAGAGAGAGTAATAATCCTTCTGGCAATGGCCCAGCTACCACGATAAGCTCTTGGCCATGAGCCCCTGCCTCATGGTTACCAGACGTTCCAGTGTCGTCCATTCCTCAAAGATGCAATCAGGGAAGTGAGTCTCAAGGAGAAGTTTGAGGCTATCACTAGACCCGGAAGTGTATTGACCTCCCTGGGACCTTAAACATCCCAAGTGACCGGTTGGACCTGAGGCTAGTAAACGTTGCAAGTCTAGCTTGCGGCGCTTAACTTATGTACCTTCCTGTGAAAACTGCCTCCAGGAACTTTGTTTTGCCATTTTTAATTGCTAGGCTGTATTCTGTTAAAGCTCTATGATAGGACTCCCAGATACGGCTCCTTTTGCAATGATTGTACAGCTTCCTAACATTAGCCCTTTTGCGAGCGAGGTCCGCAGTCCACCACTTAGTATTGGTTCGACTCTTCCCCCGTCGCAATGGACAATTGTCGTGGAAGCTATTGATTATAGCATTCTGCAGGTCGGAAGCTATCTGATCTATGTCTGTGAAGGCATCGCACCCTTCCGCATACCGATCCCAACTGTGACTGAAGGTCAGACTTATATCACTACCAGTCAGTCCTCCTGGGATTGCGATTAGAGGACCTCTGCAGCCTCATCTTGCAAGTTGAAGCGGATATACCTGTGATCCGATAATGAGGCCTCTTCGCTTACGTGCCACTTATCAACCATTCCAAGTATACCTTGTGTGCAGATTGTTATATCAATAACTTCTTGTCTAATTCGTGTTGCGAACGTAGGGGCGGTTACCTTTATTACATATAAATAGGTCCCTACTTAGAAGAAATGTAAAAGTGCCTCACCTCTGGGGTTAGTGCTGGTGCTGCCCATCCAGCAGAGTGATGGGCGTTGGTGTCACAACCTAGAAGAAGTTGTTGACGTCTGGCTTGTGCTTCTTCCACCAGGAGCTCTAGGTCTCTTGATGGATGGAGTTCCCTGGCATCATATGGCAAGTATAACGGAGCCTACAATTGTTGCTCTGTACTATGCCTCCATTCTTCCAGGTCAGTGTGCCCACAGTGAGATTTCTGGAGCAGAATTCGTTAAGGGTTAGAAAATTCAAGCCTCTTCAACAGGATGCAGGTCCTGACATTCCTTAGAGAGGTAACAGTAAATTAACTTACCTTTGGTTTCATTTAGGCCCGCCACTCTCCCTTGGTGAAGCCATGTTTCTTGAATCAATGCCAGATCAAATCCCTCCTGGAGGAAGAACTGGCAGAAGTCTGCCGAAGCAGCCCTACTGTGCTGGAGGTTGATTTGTAGACCTCGTGGCATTGTCCTTGACTGTCGAGGAGACAATTGAGACCTGCCAGAGTCCTAGGTTGGCTCTACAGTTGGAAGCCTTCACAGCCTTGTAGCAGACCTCGTCCAGGAAACAGACGAATCCGTAAACCTTTCGGATCTGGCTTGGATGGAAGGATTTTCCACTCGTTTACATTTAGGTTGGGATTCTGATTTTTGAACATTTCAAGTATCTTTTCAGGTGTCTTCTTCAGAAGCTTCGGGTGAGCTCTAAAAAACACCCTAGTGGACCTCAAGATGTCCTTACGCAGACCCACTCTCAGAGAGATGTCATCTCCCAGAGGTTTTATTCTTTGAATAACTTCTTCCAGCCAACGTTTGGTGTGCTCGTTGATGCAGGAAGCAATTAAAACACCTTTCTCTAGGTAGGTGGCCCGCAAACGATGGAACGGAACCATCCTCCAGGGTTGGATTTCTTCCATGATTGCGTCCTCGATGGCTTCTCCTTGCTCTGCACTAAGCTTCGCCTCCGGGTAAGCCTTCGAGGGCTATGGCCATTTTGATCGCCGCGACCTCTCTGTAGGTAGCCTTGGGTGTGCTACCAGAGGCCTCGGGATCGTGGGCTTCGGGCTTTTGGGAATTAAATATTAAGTTGGGATTAATATAAATTTCTTAATTATTTAAACTTTATTAGCGAAATTTATTTTTTAAACTAGGATTAGATACCCTATTATTGTAAATTTAAATTTAGTTTAGCCTTTAGTGCTTCTCTCCTTTGAGCAATGGTGAGATTAGGCCTCTTCATTCTGAGGTTGCCGAGTTGCTCTGTGGCATCATCCAGCGTACCTGTAGACATGAGAGTGCTTGGGCTGTTGAGGAGCTGATCTTCTATATATTGACGGGTTTTTGCTTCCTCAGCGATTTGTACTACCTTCCTCAGATAAAGCCTTGCCATGTATGGGAGCTTCAGTGTGCAATGGAACCTCCTGTGTTCCTAAGGCACATTGTTGAGGAGAAGGTAGGGATGTTGGCATAACAACCTCTTGAGTTGTGTTACCAGGTGATGGTGTGTGCGAAAGGTAGCTTCAGGGAAGCTACCTCAAGCAGGAAGAGGTAGGGTTTAGTAAACAGTCTTCATGAACTTGTTTTCAAGGGTTGGTTGGTTTGTGGTTTTTGTTTTCCTGTTTTATTTTTTTGTTTCATGGATGTTTCCCACGAGTAGCTAGGGAATGGAAGGTCGACCCCAGACAGAGCCTCTGTGTTCCAATTTCATCTATGTAGGACAGAACGGAACATAAAACATACAGTAAAAGTATGTTTTTAGACTTTCAACAACCCTATTTTCAACCCTTATGAGTGGTTTGATCTTTATTAAATTTGAGTGGCCTTTCTTAGGATATAGAAAAGTTTGAAAAAGTCCAGACGTAATGCCCCTATAATCTCACGTAAACTAATATTGGATTGTTTCATTATTCATGCAAATGCTTTAGTTATTTTTACAATTTAAGCCAAGACGCATATTTTATGCTAAATAACAACCTTTTATTAGGTATTAAGAAGTTAAAGCGTTTGTGTTGAAGAAGGTAAAGTGAGAGGTGGTCCCTGCTTTTTACGAAATAGAGATATTTGTTTTTTAAGACGGAGGAGGCAGGATCAAACGATGTACATCTAGGTCCACATCCTTATCCTGAACCCAGTATCACCTCCGATAAGTGGTATAGTTATTACCCCCAAAGCATAAACTAAAAGTTTAGTTTGTACTCACCCCCAAAATTTTAGTAATTTCTGTATAAGTATAGACTAGTCTAGTATAAACCTGTTTCATCCAGAACACTGCTGTCCACCTCAGTTCGGAGCCCCTAGCAAGTCCTGACCTGCTCACAGCCAATAATGCGCTGGCGTCGTCCCGAATCTTGGACTTTGTCCGGGATCCGTCACTTTCTTGGTTAGTTTAATTTTTGTTGTAACAATCCAAGTTAATCTAAATCTGTATTTCTAGTTACTGTGAGGTTCTACGTGTTAACTGCTCACCAGGCGGAAAAGGGCAATATTCTTGATTTTATTTCATGGTAAACCATATATGTTTCATACGGCCAATAGTTTCGCAAGTTTATATACATCAGCTTACTCATTCTAACTTTTGGTGTCTTCTTGGTCTTTTGAAACTCCTATTCTAATGAATGCCTCCCAGCCTCTGGCAATACCCGGAATTTTGGTTAGTAATCCCCCCCCAGGCCCCTGTAATGAGCGCCTGGGTCTCTGGAAAGTCCCTGTGGGCCGCAAAATAAAAAAAAATAGCTCCCGGAAATGTTAGCCTGAATTCAGTAATTTGGCAGAATCTCTGCCTATTGAATAGCTACTATTTTTCCAGCCTGTAGTAGTCCTTGGTCCCGTGCACGCTGGAAGCAGTTCCTCGGCCCTCAAGGACTATAGTGGCATGGGGATTCCAGCTTATAACTGCAGGAAAATATTTCGTATTTTCCCGATAAATTTTGAACTCATCGCTTCTTTTCGAAAAATCCAACATAAGGTATTTATTGGTCTCTTTGTTTCTATTGGGTCCAACATTTCAAAGGGAAACCTCATAACGATTCAAACGCATTATCCATTATAAAAATACAAAATTTATAGCAATATTTGGTTTAAAATCAGTCCAAACACCTGGAAACACGGTCTATTTGTTTATGCCAATGGAATTGACCTTTGACCCTGAATCCTCGTTTCAAAAGAACGTTGAAAAATCATCGTTGTTTAATATTAATCATAAACAGAAAACCTATGCCCAATTTGCGATTAAAATAGACAGAACCTAAAGGGGTTTTTAGTATAACTGTACATATTAGTTTTAATCCTGAAGCTCCGCTCCCTACTCTAGAAAGGACATCGACTTAAGTTGTCCTTGGTTTAACATTTATAAAGCAGAAATTTGTGTCATTAGCGAATTTTAGTCCAACAGTAAAGGTGGTATCTGTATAAGGGTAGTATTTACATAATCGGGGCGGTATTAAAGGCTTTGGCACAGAGGCTCTGCCCCTCCGGTGCCGGGGGCCGGTGTGCGTCCGTTTTTATGGTGCCAACAACAAACTTGACTATACCTGTTTACTTACAGAATACTCGTACTGTATTTAATATCAGAAGTCCGTCCAAACCACAATGTGTAATATAAAGGCTAATGGCTTCCGGGTTTTTTTTTTAAAGTCCAATGTTTCAATTAGATTCAGGTCATTCTATTACCTGACATTTTAATAGGTTGATGTTGTTCGTTAAGAGTCCCAGGTCCTTTGAGCAAATTTAATATAAAATAATGGATTTCATTACTAGTAATATAGGGTAAATGGATTGGTTTGAGGGCCTGGGGGCCTCTAACACAATTGGCTTCAAAGCCAATTATGGACCTTCCTTTATTATTATTAGTTTCTATAGAATGATGTGAATTGTAAATTTTGTTTGTTTAAAGTCCCATCTATCCAGATCTACAAGATGTCTTTAATACTGTTGTTTTATCCTGATCATGTGAACCAATTTCTAATCAATAAGAACGGTGGCGTGTTTACGTCTGAAAACTTCAAAAAGTCAGTAGCAGAAAAATACTCTCCAGATTATTATTTTATCATGTATTTTCTACTACTATTAGTATCCTAACGTGTCTTGAAATATCAAAGTGTTTCGAATTTGAAGCTGGTCGACTATCCTCGAAATAAATTTATATTTAGCGTTTCATTTTTTCTGAGAGTTTTAGTAACTGTGTGATAGCATACTCAAGTGAAAGTAGACGTGAAAGTGGATGATGGCTATTTTATGACGATGAATTTAATGAGTAAAAGAGGTAATGAAAAAAAAATTGCAGGAAACTATGTGCTAAGTTAGAAAATGTAACCTTCAAAGATTGGAGTGGCCAAGGACAAGCTAATTATCTGGGGGGGGGGGGGTGGGGGGGGGGCCTTCAGCTCAATACGTTCTCAAGTTAATCCGCTCAGTCATATACTACACTAACGCTCATATAATTGTCATGACAGAACATGTATCATTATCAAACCTGCTAATGGAGAATCTCAAGTCAATAACTCAAAACCATTCTTGAGATATTATGAGGACAGAAAAGCTTCACAAAACGCTCAGTAGAATCCCATGAATCAAAACGTGCCATTGAAAATAATCGATGATACCTATTTAGAAATGAGTGTTGTGCAATTTAAGTGTATTCGCTTCTTTGATTGCGTGATATCCTTTGGGGTTACGTTTATATGTCATATAACAGAAAATGTTATCAGTACTCTAAGGGAAATACTTTGATAAAAATAAATCTATAAAATGAAATATTACATGTTTATATAACTGTTTACGATTGACTAAGTTAAAACTTTTTATCTACTATACATTTTAACATATGCATACATTTTAATTCATACTAAGATAAATTAGTAAATGGAATTATAATTTAATTTATAGGTTTATATTAAGCTGCCCTGTACCAGAAAAATTGTTTATCCTTGGACTGAAATGTGTATCAAGTTATCGGCAAGGTCTCTAAATCAACTCATACTTATATTCTAGGATGTTGCTTATTTTACTCATGTGAATAAGAAATTATTATAAATAGAATTTTTTTCGGCTGCTTTGGAAATACTCTAGATGTTTACCGAGTCAAGTTGGTCTTTAAACTTACCATAATGTAAGCCTTGGTATAGGTAAGTTCTATTAAACATGTATATGTATTTGTTACAGTAACGAATTAACCTAAAACGACACGTCGTGTGTATTGGTCTCTATACATTTAACAGAACCTAAGTGTTCGTATATTAGAATCATAATAAACATGCGTATGTGTTCGTTACAATAAACAGGTATCCCCTCAGATTCCTTTATATATATTACAACCTAAGGCTTTGTCTAGGTAATGCCTTTTAAATCATAAAAATGTTAAATTTACATATATATATATATATATATATATATATTCACATTTTATGTTTGAAAAGACTTTACCTAGACCACGCCTTAGTTTGTATTATCTGTAGAGGAACGAATACGCACAAAATATTGTATATTTTTGCGAAATTTACGGTTTTTATTTAATTAAAATATTTATAATGCATTCTTGTCAAATGGGAAATGTGTTTAAAAGAGATGTTTAAATAATCTTGATTGAAGGAGAACATTAGACATACAAGGTTTTAATTCTGTAATGTATTTATGCCGAATAACAAACTAATGCAGGACGACCTGCAGTAACTTTATTTAAATATAACTAGATATTAATGTTTTTCTATAGCCCTTTTTAATAATATCAGATATTTTTTATAGATATTTACAAACACTATATTTATTTCTCTCGAGGTCCCGAACTTCACAGATAGGCCTTGTCTGTACCACTGCTGATGCCTATAAGCCGATCTCTCAATCTAATATATAGATTCTAACATGCCTGTAGAGCTCACTGTGTCATGAAATCCTATTTGCGTTAGTTCAAGTACTCCGTGTTACCTTGTCTGTACTACTGCTGAGCCTATAAGCCGATCTCTCAATCTCATATATAGATCTAACATCCCTGTAGAGCTCATTGTGTTATGAAATCCTATTTGCGTTAGTTCAAAGTACTCCGTGTTACCTTGTCTGTACTACTGCTGAGCCTATAAGCCGATCACTCAATCTCATATATAGATCTAACATCCCTGTAGAGCTCATTGTGTTATGAAATCCTATTTGCGTTAGTTCAAGTACTCCGTGTTACCTTGACTGTACTACTGCTGAGCCTATAAGCCGAATCACTCAATCTCATATATAGATCTAACATCCCTGTAGAGCTCACTGTGTCATGAAATCCTATTTGCGTTAGTTCAAGTACTCCGTGTTACCTTGTCTGTACTACTGCTTAGCCTATAAGCCGATCTCTCAATCTCATATATAGATCTAACATCCCTGTAGAGCTCACTGTGTCATGAAATCCTATTTGCGTTAGTTCAAGTACTCCGTGTTACCTTTGTCTGTACTACTGCTGAGACCTATAAGCCGATCACTCAATCTCACATATAGATCTAACATCCCTGTAGAGCTCACTGTGTCATGAAATCCTATTTGCGTTAGTTCAAGTACTCCGTGTTACCTTGTCTGTACTACTGCTGAGCCTATAAGCCGATCTCTCAATCTCATATATAGATCTAAAATCCCTGTAGAGCTCACTGTCATGAAATCCTATTTGCGTTAGTTCAAGTACTCCGTGTTACCTTGTCTGTACTACTGCTGAGCCTATAAGCCGATCACTCAATCTCATATATAGATCTAACATCCCTGTAGAGCTCACTGTCATGAAATCCTATTTGCGTTAGTTCAAGTACTCCGTGTTACCTAGTTCAGGATATTACTGTTAATATAAATTCCCCATAACATTAATCCCAGCGAACTAAGTGTTACTGTTATATATATACGTTTAAAACCATCATAAAGCTTATAATATTTTTTATTTTTTATATTTTGTATTTTCCTATTTGTGTTCAGCACAAAAAAATATTTGATATAGATTAAAAAAATAACATGATAATTATATCATATCAGTATCCGTCCTCAGACTTGAATAAGAGAAAATATTGATTTAGGTTTTTAGAAATATACATGGAATCTGTTTCCAAAACGAAAAAACCCAAAACATTATACAACTATTACCTTACCTAATTAATTGTGTTTGTTACTAAATCGTAACTTTTTAGGGCCTAATAAAAGACTGAATTTTACGATATATTTTGTTATGAACACTTTCATAAATGCTCCTTTATGACGGTAATTTGTTTAATATTTAAATTTTTTCTTCTTTCAGAAAATACCTATTAAGCACCTTATTCTTCATTTATTAGGATATATGCGAAATTTTGTTGAGATGCTTAGATGTTTGCAGGTTTCGAAGTCTGGGTATTTGATGTTTGATACTTAATCACACAAAACCCAGTAGACGGCTTTGTAGAAATTAGGCATGTACGTTACTTAGGTATAGGAATCAAACATAGGCTATTGCTTAATCGTAAATACTACATAAAAATACTTTTCAAAATCATTTGGAAAAATGTACTTACCGGTACTCTAAGAAAAGACGACATTTGTGAGAGGTATTCTAGTTATAGACACACAATGTAGCGTTTACATTGTATTTGCTTGAATAAACGTAAACTGTATGTTGCATAAAAAATTACTAATAATATGAATAATATTATCAAAGGTTTATTGTACATGTCAGTAGTGACAGATTAAAATCAATTAGTTTACTCTGGGTTATAGTACTTTAATCAGGCGTGATCCTTAGATTTTGTGAAGAAGCGTTTACCGTATATGAAGCAAAAAAAAGGGCTTGGCATTAACATAGTTCAAGATAACATTTAGTGAAGGTTAACCAAGATATTCTAATATTCAAGATTATCCTTTAATATTAGAAGTACAGTATACAAAATTAGTAAAATACAAGACAAATTAACAAAAGAGATCCCTTTCCCATCTACATATTACGATTTTAATAAATATATTCTAACTAATAGAACTTAATCTGTTATAGCTATTCGTAGGTAGTTTTTTATAAAGCTATTTTATCTCAGATATACCATAAAATTACGTTTTTAGTAAAAAATAGGTGATATTTTTGAATTTTCTTCCATGGAAAAAACCTAAATAGTGTAGATACAATTTTTATTTGTTTGGAGACATTTGATTAGTACGAGTTACGATAAATATAAATTTACAAGTCGGAAACTTACAGTTTTTAACTGTAAGTTTAAGTGGGCGTTTAGTTTTAGACAAATATACGAGGCTAAATTGCGTCACACCCCACTTCACTTTGCATCCACTTCCACCCACCGCATTAACTGTAAAATTGTTATTGTATATGGGACCAAATCATTTATATATTACATTTATTTTAGATTCTTTTAAAAAGTATTCCAATTTACTTGAAAATAAAGTAAACTCAACCCGCACACTAAACAGGTCATTAGCAGCGGTAAACACAAACTTTATAATGAACGAGAAAGTGTCTAACTTTCAAGTGTTCAACAGCGTACGTAAGTAATTACTACTTACTGTGTGTTATTGACGGTGGGCTGTAAATTTTATAATATATACCCACAACGGTATACATCTTTAAATGTACCATCGAGGACATTTATAGACAATCAGATACTTGTAATTCCAAATAATGTCTTTTCACTAATTCAGAAAATTAATTTAGGTAATATAACTAGTCTAACTCTCTACTTTGAATGATCATAGTTTTAAATGTTGTACGGTGATATTGTAATTTTATAAGATGATAAACGTTATTGATTGGCAGAGTGTTTTTCTTTCAAGCTATAACTTAACTATGAATAGTTTTAATAGTAACAATATTAAAATGTGTGTCATCAAGTTCCACGTTTTCTAGAACTCATGTTATTTTGTCATCAAGACGTCACGGAAATGTATCCTCATGGAATTAATTCTTATCAATTTCGAAATTCGTGCCAAAATTTATAACCTACAGAGGAACCCTTTCTCCACATACTTTGCCACAGGATACATCGACATTTGTTTCTTATCAAATTATGTTTCATATAAGTGTTAAAAATAATAGTCTAAACGCCAAGCCACGATGAAATGTTTGTGTGTGTTAGGATAGTTAGGTTTACGAGTGTTAATGCGTCACACTTTAAAATTTCAAATGAGTTATCTGAGTTTGTTTACATACTTATTTGTTCTGTTATGTTCTCGTTGCCGTCATGGCTACTCATAAGAATAATGTAAAAATAATCGATAACGCTTGGCCAAATTCTATGAAGTGACGTGCATTATAATGAAGCTTCATACGTAATGCAGTCTGTAGGTTACTTAGTTTTTGAGATATCGTGTGGGACACAGAGACAGGCAGACAGAAACGAAATGTTTTCAGCCCGACGAGTTATAGGCTTTTGCTAAAGCTCACCCTTAACTGGTCTTGATGTTACTTCTTAAATTCATAGTGTTATGAACCAACGTATTAAAGGCATGTAACGCTTATGATATAAGTTATTTTGTAAACTCGGTAAACAAATAAATTTACCTACTTGGTGCTTGATGTTAGTTACTCTTACATTAACACGGTCTGTTCATCCAAAGTTACAGCACAGAACACTCTGATGTGTAATCGCCAGAGAAAATCCAGTCACTGTCGTTGACACATGACGCTTTGGATAAATAACGACTCTTCCATTACGATGTAATGGCCGGGAGTGTGCGTCTGCCTTCTTCATGTGCTTAACTACACTTTTGTGTCATCAGAATAAGAGTGGACGATTATTTCAGGATAAAAATACATATGGACTTATTCATATGTCAGGCTGTTTTAATTGAAATGGAATCATTCAAAAATGGTTGCTAAAATTTTGGTATTTTTTTGTAACAATGAAATAAATTGACAAGTCCTCTCAAATTTATTTAGCTATTTATTATTTGACGTACATAGCCTTTTAAATGATACATATATTTTTTCATTTCAAAGTTATATTTTGTGTTTTAAGGAGCATTAAGTCTTGGGAAGAAATGGAATTATAGGCATCCAAGAGGGGACCCCTATCTAGGCTGTTCACTAACCTTTGCCAATCGACAATGGGGAGAATATACATTATTTCTACAAGTATATATATATATATATATATATATATATATATGGTTTGAAACAGAAAAAAATAAAAAAATAAATTAGGTTTTAAATTGTTAATGCAACACAAGTATTTGGTTACTTAAACATTTACTTCAAGCAGTTATATTACACAAGGGGAATATTATATAAACATCAAAATATCTCTATTTTTAAAAGTAAATGATAATGAAAGTAAAATAAAAATAAATTCACAAGTCATATAGAGCTGTTACGTATAAACGTACAGGGAGTACTCTATATAAAACCTAGTAGTCTAAGTTATTTTTTGACAGATATTCTACCATAAATCAGTCGAATAATGAAGTTTTGTGGCATAAAACATTAATTACAAATAAAAACATTTAACCATTTAAAAAATAAACAACTATACTACGATATTTACTTAAAGGGAGGACTATTTTATAATTATGTATATATGCACTTCTGTATTTTAAATCTTTATCTAGCAATACATCATGTTAATGTTTTGTATCTTATGAGGTTTTAAAACAAAGCTCAACAACACTCGTGTTATCTATAAACGACGTAAATTCATAATTAGATACGCAGATATAAGTATCTATTTTATACAATACTTTTTAATTGTACATTTTATCTGAGATATTTAAATTCCTTGTAATGATTTTTGAGCTTGTTTATCAATCAGAATACTGATAGATGTGATAGAAATTAGTTTCAATTTTTCTATTATACAATTCATTTTTTTTCACATTACAGAGTAATGAATTAAAGCTGGTCTTAAAATTCATTGTAGGGAATTATTTGTTATGTAATTGGTTTTGGACAATTAATTTTAGATGTTAGAATTCGGTACATAGTGGTTAATCAGATCTAATAAAATAATCAGTTTTGCAAACGTTACATTATAAATACATTGTTATGCCAAACAAACACATTTTATTTGTTTAAAGTGTGTTGTTGTGAATGAGATTTGAAAAGATAATGTACTTTGGGTGCATTTCCATGGAAGCAGGTTCCAAAAAATTTGTGTTTATAGTATACCAATTTACTTGTGATATAGAAATACATAGGAGAGAATAAAATTTTGAAATATTTTCACTTAACATGGTTTGAATGAAAAGTCATAAACCAAAGTGGGATTAATTAGACATAATAAACCGTGATAAGAATTTATCAAATAAACATTGATTAAGACTAATAACACTACCACAGTGGCGTTAACCTTAAGTCGAAGTTAAACTACTTTGGATACCACTATATGAATAGAACTAACCATTACAACCTAAAAAAAACTGATATTGAAACAAAACTCAGCCATTAAATTTCGTAACTGTATCAAGGCTTTAAAATACAGAAAAAAGAGTAATGCTAATGTGTCTGCCCTTGATTGTAGTACTTCGTATTACACTTAAACTTCAAAAAAGCATTCATATTATACTCTCTTGCAATTCTAAATTTTAAAAAGCATGTTCAATGTGCGGACGATTCCTTGTCAAACCTCTTGTCAAAAGAAACATGAGAGTCAGAACAAGAACGTGAACCCAGTGTGTCTGCCTCTTAAAAAGTAGATAAGAAATGGCATCGACAGTTTTATGACCGTCAGCTCTTCACCCTCCCCCTCTCGACCAACTGTGTGTGCAACATGTGTGTATAATGATCTTGGTTCTGTGCAGTGTTATCCTTTCGCTTTGTTATCTTTACACTGGACTTACAGATGTTTTTATGATGTAAAGGGTGTTCTGTTTTAAGTGTAGTAGACTTGTGCGATTTCATCGCCACACATTATAATACTATATGTTTGCGCGTATGATTATTATGTTTTAAGGTATTTTTGACGTTAAAAAAATGGGATACTAATTTTGAAACAAAAGGCAAGTTTTTTATCAAAACTATTTTAAGGACTTTATTATAGTTAGTGGATCTTTGATATACAAAGTCATAGTATTTATTGAGTTATAAAATGAGGAGTTCGTAAATATCTCTAGTCACAATATCGTGATTACATATTAACTTTTATAGAGTTGTAACTATTAATGTACATTTTTCATCCTTCTCAACAACAAGCATAGATTATGTACTTTAAGACTTGTGGAAATTAAAACAAGATAATACTACTTAAACCTACTCATAAGCCTACAAAGTATGTGAAATTAACAACTTTGAATAAATTGTTTGTATCACATATTCTGATACCAACATTCTAATGTATCAATACGCCACAAATGGATTTTGATAGGTAGGTATACGTCACATTACGAAATGCGAAACAACATTCACGATGTTGCATGCAAAATTTCAAATCAACTGCTAATTTCATTGAGATATGTGCATTATGTTGTCTCATGTTAAAATGTAAAATGTATATACTCATGTTATTACAAATTTATTTCTTATAAAATTTTCTCGTTCCAATCATATTTACAAACGTACAAATCCTCACGAACCTAAACCCAAATCTCATGTAGTGAGCAATATACACAATTATCGAACTCGATTATGCCCATTCAAAAATGTAATGTCATGTAGTTTCAAGTATAAAGGTTAATTCGTTCGGGAGCATCGTGTGGAAATAAAAAACAGAAAGAAATAAAATTTTAACCAGCCTCTCCAGCGACATGATTAATTAAAAAAAATTAAAAATGATTATAAACAACTGAAATATACTATTATTGCAATGCCAACAGCCAAAAGCGAGTTAATAAATGCGTGAATCAATATGGATATCATGTATGGATGTATCATGAGTTGTCAAGAGACAGTCTACTACCGAATTACTTCAAACAGTTAGACTAAGCCATCAAGAATGTTTCGTATCGTAATATTTCATAATTCCTTTACAATTCTTGGTTTCGTAATACAAAACTGAATCCTATAACCACAAAGACTTTTAATGACTTTAATTAGTTTTTAACAATAAGTAACTCTTTGCCTATCTCCAGACTGCAGTTGGATCAATAGAATGGATTGATAGAGGATAATGAAGCGATTAATTTTGATGGATACTCTAATGGGTTTACTGACAAATTGAAGAATGATAATTTCCGAGCTACTTTCATCTCATTAACTTTCTATCAGTTGTTTCAGTTACACTCATTATCTACTGAAAGCGCATCAGTGTTTAAATTATCTTATATTTTAATCTGAACAAAATCAGAATCTTAGTTTATTTCATATATAATGTGAATTTCACGAACCATTTACACGCTTCTAACTGTATTTAAAACTGTACATGTAAATATAAACTGTGTATTTCATATAAAATAAAATGGAAAAACAGTACTTTAAAAATCTACAGTATTAATAAAATGTTTAGTGATGTTTGCGAATAAGAGGGAGTTACTGGGCATTTCAAAGTAAATATTATACGCACTCACAATATAGCAAACGAGCCTAAGTTTTCTCTTTCGTTTTTTCTTGTTATTTCAGCCAAAAGTAGCTCCTGATCACAGTGTATAATCACCCTAATATTGAAACCTCCCGTTACATCAATCCTTCTTTCAGGTACTAAGGCGGAGAAAAATACTCGTGTAACGTGCAGCTAATATGTATCCTGCAGATGACCGCCATAGGCAGCATATTTAGCGCTTCCCGATATATACATAACCGAATCATTCAAGATTAAAAATGAAACACTTTTTGTAGTATTTGTATTCACTCAGTGTCACCACTTAAGGTGATGTTGCCATTTTCATGACAACAGGGCAATGACTGCCTAAGCTTGAGTTGACTGTCTCTGGCAATATAGTATTGAATCTATAAGGCCCTGGCACTTATAAATGTGGGTGACAAAGTCAGTAAAAGGTAAAGTTGTTGTCTAACATCATGCACAGAAATATCAGTCAGAGAGTTTTTTACTTTTCACAGACTATAAAATTCTCTCTACCCTGCATAACCTCTACTAAAGAACGTGGTGCTGTGTGTAGGACCGTGCACTTACCAACATTGAGTCGTTCCATTGATAACCGACTATTCGAAAACTCCCTCTATATCTGAATTCTACTTACCAATGTCTGTTTTCATCTGCCTAGACTTTTAACAGATATGCAGTTGGGAGTTGTCTGCATATAAATGAGCAGTGCAACTCTGAAGGAACACTGAAAAATAGATGTGAAAAATGTGTACAGAGTTCGTCTCAGCCTTGCGGAACACCACTTTTCCTCAGTACCGTCAGTTCCTCAGATATTTCACTTCCCATCCAGGTAACCTGCTGTCTGTCATTTAAGTAAGACTTCATCCAATCGACTACGTTATCACTAAAACTATAGTAACGCATTTTCGCTAACAACATCTCACAGTGCATCGAGTAAAAAACTTCAGTAGAATAACCCATTGGTACTAGAAAACTAGATCTGCTAAGAATATTATATAATTTATTTTATAAATAAAATGAATCACTAATGTTGCTAAACACTAAGCCCGAGAACGGCTAAAGCGATTTTGTAATAATATTATTTTAATATTAGTATTTTATAAACAAAGCTATGAATCTTTGCACATGCAGTACTCAAAACAGTTTGGTTTCCTTGACAATGTGATACTATGTGGCATTTTAAATGTAGCTTAAGACAAACGTGTTGACAGACAATAACATGCATCAACGAGCCATTGTTTTCAGGACTACAATTCGAATAAAAACATACTTTTATCTAATAACATTTATTTGGAATTATTTAGCTTAGTTTGAAGGATTTAAAATCTTTCCCCTAAAGCACAGGTGCCGGAAGTAGATATTTTTTATATCGAAGTGGTCCTCTTGCAGTTTACGTATTATATCTTTTCTGGGCTGTGGATGAAAAAGCAAAATGAATGTCGTTGGTGATTTTCAATCTAAGTAGGTTTTCGAAACCTACATATATTAATTTCTTAGTGCATCAACATAAATACAACTGTGGAAATGTAAAAAATTAGGCTGTATGTGAATTTAAACGGCAGGAACTAATACATCACTTCCTTTTCTATGAGGCACAAATGTTATTCCCTTTAGGAAATAGTAAAGAAAAAACAAGATTCTCTTTCTTTAAAAAATGAGATATCAACAAGCAAGAGAACATACAAATAGTGTCTTGTCATCTTCCCGGCATAATGAAGCACTTGATACAACAAAAATTATTTTTGTTATAAAATAGTAGGCCTGTAATTTGCAATATTGTAACGATGTATTTGTTAATGTGTACTGCAGAGTGTGTGGACATATATACAACTCTCGACTGACTGGAAAATGTATCACGCTCTTAAAACTACAAATGCTTTTACAATTTTAACATTTTTTGGAAATGTACGAGATAAACATTGAAAATAATAACTCCTATGATCATAACGACTTGATATGATTTAGACATCCTGCCTTATAACGCGCAGAAACACATGACAATACTTGAAATATGTTTTCAATAACTTATTTATACTGTTGTGGCTTATATAACAATTAGTGGGCAATTTCTTGAAAAAAAAAACATTGGTGCCTAATTCTAACCATATCTAAACCTAAACCACTAAACATCGAGTGTACCACAGAAGGTCACACGATCTTTCGGCAATTTGCCTTAATTTAGTATTACTTGAAATCAATATTCAATATCTGCAATCTAATCTCTTCCATAGATGATTTGGCTTACTTAACTAACTGAAATAACTAAAACTAACTCGTCCGTAAAATAAACAAAGGATACAAAAGACACACGTAAGTCAGAAATAACTATTTTGGGTTTAAAGCCAATAAAACTACCACTAAGTCATGCACTTAGTAAAAAACAAACAATAATTATTAAAAAACTATATATACAATGTAGCTCAATCTACAGTACGGATACGGATACGGATACACGAGTTAGTATACCAATCAGACAAACCAATTGTTATAAAAACATGAAATCTTCGAGCTCCACTGATCAGTTGTTATACCTCAAAGAGTAGCATTGGAGTATAGTGGTCAATGAATATTGCGGTAATTATAAATAAAAAAAGACATTTTATTTATAAATAATACTGGAGTTTATAAGCTTGATTTAATTTATAATATATGCCTGATGAATTATTTGAAAATCAATTTGGTCACATTTTTAGTGAAATATTTAGATCTTTTTCGCTTATAACAGTTTTTCCAGTAATACAAATCTAAAAATAATATTAATAGTTTGAAAATTAAATTATTTGAAATTTAAATTAATTTTAAATTAAGCTATTCAGGTTCAGCTAATTCAGCTCGGCCGCAACGAGTGAAGCTCGGGCAAGAATATGCAGTCCCGCTCGGCCGTAACGAGTGACGCTCGGGCAAGAGTATTCAGTCCCGTTCGGACGTAACGAATAACGCTCGGGCAAGAATATTCAGTCCCGCTCGGCTGCAACGAGTGGCGCTCGGGCAAGATTATTTAGTCCCGCTCGGCCGCAACGAGTGGCGCTCAGGCAAGATTATTCAATCCCGCTCGGCCGCAACGAGTGACGCTCGGGCAAGAATCTTCAGTCCCGCTCGGCTGCATCGAGTGACACTCGGGCAAGATTATTCAGTCCCACTCGGCCGCAACGAGTGACGCTCGGGCAAGATTATTCAGTCCCGCTCGGCAGCAACAAGTGACGCTCGGTAAAGTTCCCCAATGTTTAATTAATCGATCTTTGTAGTTTGTCTGCTTCGGATTTGGAGATGTAAATTAGGATGTATCTAGAAACTTGCAAGAGATACGTAATGTCTTTACATAAGTTTAAAATTATTATTCCTTCAATGTTTTCTGAATTTTCATAACAACGAGACTCTCCCTAGCGTATGGACTGGAGCATCTGCAGTAGACAATAAAATTGCGTTAAAGATCATTCGTGTATTGAATTGCGGTATTGCGTTAATGAACAGAACTCCAGAATAAGGTACATATGTACTACGGTATAGTGTTCATTATACAAAGGTAAATAATAGTGACCTCGGACCAAATAGCTACCAGTTTCAATATGAATACTCGACACAAACACGTGTCCCACACATAAAGTCAGATCTTTGTAACCTTGATGGAAGGGTTTAATTATCTATGCCACTAGTGATGTATCATAGTGTTACAAACAATAGATGACAACCGCACGTTACGTGTTTATGTTGCGGTCAAATGAACCTTCATTAGCAGCAGCTGTTCTCTTTGTCCTTTGACATATTTTTAGCAGATTATCATTAAGCCTTTACCATTTAATAGTCTGACATAACCTCACCAGTTCTTTGATAAGACTTGTGTTACCTCCTCTCGGTCGTGCTGTTTTAATGGTCTTTGGGTTTAATATTTCTTCAAGTACAGGCTATGAGTTCTTACAATTATATAATGAATCAATAGTCAATCAATATATGTAAGTGTTTTTATATTTTCCTGGAAGGCTTAAACGCATTTCCCAAAGATATCCACAACATTATGAATGGGTGTTTGAAAATTTTTACCATTCACAAAATAGTATACAATAAACAAAATAGGAGTACGCCACACCACGTGGCACGTATTAGGCTTCGCCGAAGTTGGATGCAAAATTGTAAATTTATAGATAATTTCATTTTCAAAGATGGATGAACATCCTGTCATTAGTAGAGAAAGAAATTATATAAAAATTACGCCTAAACTAATTTTGATGGAAATGAAATATCAAGCAAACATTTACAGTCTTTGAATGATTTCTTTCTAGAGATATCTTACCACACGATACATTCATACACGATGGTTCTTAGATGAACACGAAACGTACACTACAAGAAAAATATTCTGGTTTTGTATGTCCATTCAATTTAAAATTTACAACACGAGCATATATTCAAACACAAAAGCCCTATTATTTCAATTTTTTTGAGTAGATTGGCATATAATATTCTCTCCTTATTACAACACATACGTCACATACAGTGATTATAAAATTAGTTTTTACTTATACCGGACTTCTATAAGCTGTTAATAACTTGAAAATAAAACATGAAATCAGTCATAACCACTCAATTTCACTGGACATAGATTCAATAATCCACCACAAACTCATCAGTTCTAGCCCCACTTTCTGTTTGTTGGAGCAGCAGCTGACGCCTGAGGTCAGACTCAGGTGCTCAGTTGTAGGTCTAGAATGTTCTTTTATTACTTTATAATGTACGGCTTCTATTGTTGTTAACTGTAACACTTCAAATGAAAAATAAAAACTCGTTCAGGCCATTATAGGACCAGAATTGTTCTGTAATTTTTGCTCTGTGTAAACTAGATTTATCCAGCTTTGATTTACTCTTCATAAACTTCATTATTTCATAAATTTTGTTGATTTTTACATACAAATACAACATTAGATGAAATAAATTCATGTAATTGAACCTCACCTTTTGAGTTACATTTATCTGAATCAATTTCCCGACTTAGTAGAAGGCAAGGTAACTTTATAGTCTTGTGACTGTTCAATACTTTTAACATCTCCAGAAAATAACAATTATAACGTCTTTACATTGACGCAGGGTAACATGGTGGCAACAAAATGAAACGGAAGTGGGGTATTCACATTATTAATTTATTGTAGATGCACTGAAAATCGTATTGTTACTCCGCATTTTTGTGCTGCAAATCAGTGATCTGTTTGATACTTTATGTTTCATTGCTAAATAATTTTTAAGAATTGGTAATTAAAACGGCCTAATTTCGACTGATAGTTCACTGATCGTATGATATATGAAGCCTCTATTAATTTCGTTTTGATGAAATGAAGTTCCAAATGTATCACGTTGACATCATCCCAATTCATATGATGGTCTTCGAAATGAAAATTATCTGGTTTGTCCGAATAAATACCAACTTTATTCAGTTTTCAACTATAATCTCAAATTTCCTAACAATAATACAAATGCGAAAGTCCCTTTGTTTTTTTTGATTTCACTCAAATTATTTTATCCATAGTAATGGACATTCTTACGGTCCTAGGGATGAATACAAGCCTATTTTTATTTCGAAAGTACCTCTTGGCTACTCCGCACTGGCCTTTTAAGTAGCGAAAAACGCCATCTTGGTAATTGGTCTTAAAGTTTATGAAATATTAATTGAGCCAAAACAGTGTAGTAATTTTTACCACACATTTAAACACTATTATGAAACACAAATTAGTTATCTTTTGACGACTTCAGAGCTGTGTAGCTAACTATATATTTATTTTTATCATCGGGAATGAAGTACAATCAGCTATGGAACAACAGATACTAAGATCGGAGTAAATTAAAAAGACAATACATATTCTTTTTGACATATCTTCTTGATCGTGGCAACAAAGCAATCTTAACATTGGCGTCGATAATACAATTCCATCGCACCAGAAGTGCTCATACAGCTATAAAACCTGTGAAATTGCTTAAGAAGCCAAGGATAACGGCTAGTAACAATATAAATATTTACGCAATGTCTGTGTTTAAAAGATAACACATTTTACCCAAAAACAAGAAAAGTAAGTGAGTTAACAGTAGCTTCTGAACTACTATACATGAGATCCAATCTGCGTCCATCTCATGTTCATCAGTACTAACTTTAATTTTTAAAATAAAACTTACGTGTCGGATAGAGATGGTATACACTATAAACTAAATTTAAAATAAAAAATATATGTTAACTTTTGAACCACTAGAGTATACGTAAGAGGAAATAATTTTAAGATTTAAAGAATAATAGGAAGTAAAAGAACTTAGGCAATTCCAAACTTGTTTGTATTTGCTGTAAATATTCGCCTCCATATGTCGACTTTACCAGTAAAAACTACCAAATCATTTGTACACATCAAAGGTGTTTTCAGTTCAGATAAACATATGTTTTCTCGCAAACAGAGCTACTGTAACCAAACTTCAACATGTTTGTTTTCTAAATTACAAGTTAAGTAATAATTTATATTTGGAAAAATTCCAGTAGGTAAATTAACTGTCTAATTGGTTATATTAAGTACATTTTGATTTCTGGTACATGGTATGATGGAGATTACAGATAAAAATAAAAATATAGTTCCAGAAGACGCTTCACAAGGCAATATTACAAAGGTAGGTATTTATAACCTTATTCTTTATAACTAAGACATGCTGTACTCTACTGTTTAGTAATAACGGTACAAAACTTTATAAATATGAGCAAGGAAGAACTTGAACATCTTATTTCATATAAGTGAGGAGTGATGTGATTTAACCTACGCAGTGTTAGAATGTTACGGTCTAAGTGGCTCGATTGGTCAGAATCTGTTTTCTCCAAGAATTCAGGTTCATTATTATAGTTAGTTTAATCGTTCTTGAAAGTGTGTGAACTAAAACATTTTAATGCCCATTTGCTTATGTTATTCAAGGATGGTATCAAACTCGTGATTTTTATCGTGCCACACTAAATCATTAGGGAAGCCATTGACACGATGTATTTGTAAAAAAGCCACTGACCTGCATTGTCGTATTTTTCTTATATTTATTCTATTTGCACTTGCTTTTAAAGTGATCCGATATTTAATTAAACAACCAATTTTATGATATTTCATTCGAAACCCGATGTCCTCTGTTGAAAAACGCACACTATTTAGATACTCAATCAAATATGTCTTGTATAGTGCAGTTCTTTTACCTTCTTAAATGTTAATACAGAATGGATTTTAAATACTTTACCATTAATATCTTTAAATAATAGATATATTTTATTTTTTGTAGCCAGATGCTTTCCAAAATAACGGCAGCAGAGACACAACCTATGCTAAGACCATGTTAAAGGAATTGCTGAGATTTGACGTTCATCATCGAACTGAAAAGGACTTACGGGAACATGTTTCTCGACTTCACTGTTTGGTTAGAAAGGTATTGTGTCATCTCACAACTGTTATCACTATAATTGGCCTAAACTAATCAATATAATTGATTGCTTTTTTTCACTATAACTGATCCATTTTATTATCAAGGGGACTTGTTTGTCATTAACAATCCAATTATATGGTTACAACAGTTGTCGACAATTTAGTCACAAAAGTGAATACAATCATAGCAAATGCACCGGGGTTTCATTATTATTTTGGTAGCAATGCAGTATTTTCCATGTTTAATGTTTTACGAACTATTGCATTTATTGAATATTAATATTTATTGATATTAGAACTCAATATTCATACTCACGAAAATATAATAGTTATGTTAGTACAATATTATCTGTATTTAAACATTTAATAAGCTGGTTTGTACACAATCCATACCTCAAAACAGACTCAAAATATAGTTTATTGGTAGTTCTATAACGTTTAATTACGTAAAACTAAAAGAAATCTGATCTTTCGTTGTATATATTTGCCCAATATATGTTTTTCTTACAATAGGTACTTTTCTTATAGGTGGTTTTATTGCTGCTGGAGAAAAGTTCTCTTTGCAAGAATTTGGAGGAACAACGAACGGTACTTGCTCTACAGGTAGTTAAGTCGTACATATCTTAGTTATTGTAAAATACTTAATTATAAAATTCGAGTTAGGATACCTGTTGAAACACAAAACAAATGGCCAATTTAAATAAGAAATATCTCGTTAAAAAGTAATTTAAGTAAGTGAATTTATGATTTCATTTGAATTCATGACAGTTCAATAAGTTAAATTATATGACTACAATGTTTCAAATAACAAATGAGGACCAAACATGGCCATAGTTTTAATTGTCAGTGAAGGAATATATAAAATAAAGGAGAATTAAATTTCAAAATTTAGAATTTTGTAGCAATAGGCTTTAATAGTAAAAAATCCTTTTAAAAATTCATAACTAAAAGATATAGCGCTTAATTTTGATTTGCCTTTAAATTTTAAAAAACTATGAATAAAATAATATTCAATTTTTCACTGACATTCATAATCAAATCTGAAGGTCATTTAGATACTGTTTCGTTCTCAAATAAGTTTTTTCATCTGTCCTCAACCTTTTTCCCAGTAAGACAGCACAAGGAGTCATACTTATTATTGCAATATTTCTGTGATTAGGTGAATTAAGTTTTGATTAAAATCTAAATATTTACACTTATCATTAGTGAACAATCGGATTGCAGTGCACCTCGCTGAAGAATCTAGTAGCTGTCACGAAGGACCTGTTGACTTTGAGAAACACTGAAGTCGAGCAACTCTATAAAAATATAAAAATTATGGAGGAAAAGAATTCATTTGGAAAAAATCAAGCAAAAGAATATTCTTAATACTTTTGTCTGAGTCTGCAAGGTAGGTATTGTAACATGTAAACTAAGTAAGATAGACTTATTAACTATTGGTTGGGTAATGAATATAGTATATTATACTTTGCGTTTTTGAGCTAAAATTAATAAGCGCTCTTCATTTTGCACTGACGCAATATTGTGAGTTCAACAGTTATTTCTTTTAAATTATAGTATTTTAACTTTTAATTATTCCTACTAGTAATACAGTCTTTTGTGCCACAGTACTGCCTTAACTATAATTGACGCACTGGGATTAATTAATATTATATGATCATGACGAAATTTGGAATCTATGGCACTTTAGGCTAAGATGGTCCATTTCCTCGAGGATACCTGATCTGTTGCTTTCAGTATTTTATAGTGACGCTCAAGCTGTAAACTGATCGGAATTTACCTCATAAATTTTCTCCTGGATGATATATTGATTTTAAGCCGTTCAGTATAAAACAATTGGCAGTAGGTTATATTCTTAGAATCAATAAAAGATGAAAGGAAATGGTTATATTTAAAAACCACTCAAACAATGCAAGTATGCGTGACCTGTATACAAATAAAAATAGAGTCCATGTAATGTTTAAGCTATTTATATTTAAAAACATTAAAGTGCTTCATTTCTCAAAAATTGCTTCCTCTGGCTATTTTAAGATTTCTCCCTGTTTGTTTAAACTGACGTCTACTCGCCAATCGATTTTAGACACTTATTCTGCATTAGTAGAGTAACACTTCCAGATACTCCAGAGGGAGAAAATACTTTAATAAAAATGTTGACTCTCTAATATGTACTCGTTTTCAGGTATACATATTAATGTTTTGTACTATAATAAACGTTTTAAGACACATAAAACCATAAGTATATAAGAGTAAATAAACATTTACACGAAATGCTATTGGTCACAGGTTGAATGAAGACATTAAGGGCACAGTACCATTGTCAAATGGAGATGTTCAACGATCTGCGAGCAAGGTACGAGGAGAAGGTGGCGCTCCTGGTGGCCGAGAACACGCAACTGTCAAGTTTATTCGTGGAGCAGAACACTAACATGGTGGGTGGAAGGGAGGGGAGACATTGTAACAGTCCTGAAGAAAAAAGAGAAAAGTGAGGAGTTATTTGATGTACTCGGCGAACGTGAACCAGACGAAATATCTTCTGATCTAGCAAGACACATAGGTGATAGAACATCTTTATGTGAGATTCTGACGAATAAAGAAGAAAATGTAGTACCAAAAGATCCTAATATTGATAAAACCTTGTCCTGATGTTTTCACTGATGCAGTAACAGAGAAACAAAAGGGATATGGAGAGGGAGAAGTTCAAGTAGGAGTAATAATGAAACTCGAGGGAGATAACGAAGAGAAGATTGCCACATCAGGACCAGAGATCATTCAATCACAGGAACTCACAGAAAATGTTATGGACAAGGAAACAGCAGAACACACAGGGACAGGGGGAGGGGGAGACGTCTTGTCTTACACCTGATATATGACATGATTACACTTATTATTAAACCCTTTGTTGAATTAAAAACTAGATATCACACATTACTAAGTTTTTTTTTTTTAAATTCATAAATGCCTGCTACAGTTTTAATTCTTAGGAGTGATAGTGAAATAATTTTCTTCAATCAATAAAACCTTATTCTATACAAACAATGTTACCTGCGGCTTCGCGCGCAATCGCTTATAGAAAACAAGGGCCATCGTGGGAATATCTTCTTAAAGGACATTCTAAACATTTTTGTGTAGGGTGATAGTCAGTGTCAAATTTTCTTGTGATTTATTCTAGACTTTCGTTTGAAGGCCATTGTTTTTTGGTTCGTCGGAGAATGAAACAGATTTTATAAGAGCCGAGAAATAGCTCGAATATCAAAGAGATATTTAACGTTAAACTATTCAAACAGTTCAGGTCAGCGTGGAGGTTTTGAAAATACTAAATTCGAAGTCCTTAGCTTTTCAGTTAACATACTCTTGACGTTATAAATATTGGAACACTATGTCATTTTGAAAAGGACATTGATTTTACGTTGCTGCATCGATCTAGAATATATGCACTTACGCAGGCCAGAGAAGCCGATTTTGGTCAAAACATATACACCTATTGCCGTTTTAGATTATCCGGTCTATGGTATTTCTGGTGCTACAGTTTTCCAAAAGGCCTACTTAACTAAAAAAAACCACAAATACTTGTTTTATAACAGTATTTGGTTCTGTAACGAAATTTTGAGAGTAACTTTGCCTGTATAGGTATCTGATGATTTTACGCTCAAAACTAATTGGATGAAATATGCTTCTTTCAAGTAAATATGGACTGTATATTAAATAAATCCGTCTATAAAACAGCGCTTAAATATAAACATACATAAGGTATGGAAAGAAATAGAATACTAAATATTTGTTTTAGGAGCAGCCTGCGGGGTAGTAATTTAAAAACCGTAGCTTGAGTGAGTTTTTATGATGTTTTTATTGCTGTTACCAAGTGTCATTCCCTTCAGTTCCTGGGGATAGAAATACATTTTAGTATAGTTTATTAGGCTAAAAATGTTAATATAGTGAATTCGAAATGTAGTGACATGTGATTTTGATTTTATTTTATAACAAACGAGTACTCAGAAAACTTTTCTAATAGTTTTGAGAAAATTTGATTCTTATGTCAGCAACACTTTTATATTCACAAAATAGGTAAACACCAAGTTAAAGTAAGCCTGGCAATACTACCTGATCAGTTTAAGGTAATATTTTACATTTCAATCAAAATACTATACTTTTGCTTAGTTTTTTATTGGAAAGATAATTCAGTTTCTTTACAATAGAAGAATAGATATTTGTACTAAAAATGCTCATACTCTAAAAAAATAAGGCGAGAAATTAATCGTTAACCTTTTTAGTTTTAGTATTGTTCTAAACCTTTAACTGTTTCTAGGAATGCTTTATTCGTTATTTGAGGTCAATAAACAGATCTTAAAACGCGCGCGCGCGCACGCGCACACACACACACACACACACACGCACACACACACAACACACACACACACACACACACACACACACACATATATATATATATATATACACAGGGTGATTCGGTTAGTGTTACCGGCACTTTCTGAGCTGATTGTACTATAAAAAATAAAGAAAAAATTTCATATACACATGGGTCCGGAAACGCTTCGTTAGCGAGTTACGCCTAGCGAAAGATTTCGGCCGGATTTCAGAACCCTTGGTGAAGTCAGGCCGTATAAAAATGGTAAAGGTAGTTACAAAGATACAAATACGATTGTTTTTTATGTTTTTATATCTGACAAATTTATTAAAATTCGTCCCAGAGCTGTAAATGCAATACTTTCAGAGATATCTTACGTAAAACACAAGAAAAATGCATATTCTTATTTGCATAAAATATTAACTAATGTTTAGGTTGTGAGTAACAGCTGATCATTTATTCTAGACTGAACATTAACATAAAATGTATTTACCTTTATAAAACTGTAATAATCACCTATAATAGTTGCTCAAAGTGTCCTTCGTTGTTAGCAATGCACGTTTTCGCACAACGAATCCACTCTTTTCTAGCGCGTTTCATAACGTTTGGAGCATTCTTGATAGTTTCTGCCGCCTCTGTAATGCGATTACGTAACTCCTCTATGGTGTCAATCCGTTTTGAATAAACAATTGACTTCATCCAACCCCATAAGAAAAAGTCTGCTGGCGTGAGGTCAGGAGAACGTGGTGGCCATTTTGCTGGTCCATTTCGACCAATCCATTGTCTACCGTATGTATCATTCAAATAGTTTTTCACATCATTAGAAAAATGTGGAGGTGCTCCGTCGTGCATAAACCATGCATTTATTCTGTTTTGAACAGGAATATCTTCCAAGAGGGTAGGCAGGTTTGTTCTTAAAAAATTTAAGTACGCTACTCCATTAAGTCGATTAGGGAGGAAAAATGGACCAATCAAATTATCACCCAGAACACCAAGCCATACATTGACTGAAAATGTATGTTGAAAATGCCTCGTCGCAGTTTCATGTGGGTTGTCGTACACCCAAGTATGGGTATTACGAAAATTTACAATTCCATTTCTAGTAAAACAGGATTCATCAGTAACGAGAATACGCCGAAGAAAATACTGATGTCGTAAACAATTTCTTCTTAACCAGCGGCAGAACATCTTCCGTTTATTAAGATCTTGCGGTAATCAGTCTTGAACACGTGTTATATGGAATGGGTACAACTGTGCTTCATGAAGTGTCCGCCATACGCTTGACTGGCAAATATTGAACTGACGTGATAATCGTCTGGTGCTTGTGGTTGGTGATAATTCTACAGCATTTATTATTGCTTGTTTCATTATTATAGTTCCTTGCGCTACGTTGACGACCAGTATCTATTCGCTTCGGTTTAAAGCTACCAGTTTCTCTAAGTCGTCTCTCCACAGCTTCAAATGTTTTGCGATCAGGTGTTCTTCGATGTGGAAAAGTATCACGATATTCCTGAACTGCAGCTAAACCATTCTTGTTAACTTTGCCGTAAATCAGTATCATGTCCGTATACTCTTCAAACGAATACATACCATTTACATTATCTGCCATTATTTACTAAGATAATTACATACACTCTTATAAAAATATTTAATAAAATATTTTAAAAATAAATATTTAATAAAATATTTTATACACTTGTATAAAATATTTCCAAATAATCACAGGATCTCTCAAAATACAATCTTCACACGACACAATACAAAAACCTCCATAAAAGTTATTTAAATATTACTTCATGAACTTAATTGTTGATCAGCTGATATTGCCAACCTTTGCAAAGAAAATATGACGATAAAAAGTGTTGAATAAATGATCAGCTGTTACTCACAACCTAAACATTAGTTAATATTTTATGCAGATAAGAATATGCATTTTTGTGCGTCTGTTTTATTTTTTAAATAAAGCTAAATTTCAATACCTATTATTAATTTTTTTCCTAAGTAATTCACATGAATCATTTCAGAATTAAATTTTCTACAAATCTATTTAAGAAAAAAATGACCTTTATTTAACATTTATGGAAGTAATCTTACGTTAAACACAAAAATGTGTTATTTCTTTGCACCAATTCTTGTGTTTTACGTAAGATATCTCTGAAAGTATTGCATTTACAGCTCTGGGACGAATTTTAATAAATTTGTCAGATATAAAAACATAAAAAACAATCGTATTTGTATCTTTGTAACTACCTTTACCATTTTTATACGGCCTGACTTCACCAAGGGTTCTGAAATCCGGCCGAAATCTTTCGCTAGGCGTAACTCGCTAACGAAGCGTTTCCGGACCCATGTTTATATGAAATTTTTTCTTTATTTTTTATAGTACAATCAGCTCAGAAAGTGCCGGTAACACTAACCGAATCACCCTGTATATATGTATATACGTTAAAGTGTAATAAATGGCAATAGCCTTATTTAATTTCAATAAACATCGACTCCCGGCGGAGCAAGAACTTTTTGTGATTCAATGTTTATTGAAATTAAATAAGGCTATTGCCATTTATACACTTTAACGTAAATAAAAGTCGTTTTGACAGGTATTTGGTCTTCCGATCATATGTTTAGTTTGCTTATTTAAACGCATATGTGACAGATACAACCAATTACAATATAATTGAATCAGAAAAAGTAAGCGCTCTGTGGTGTAATGGTAGCAAATTCACCCGGCAAGTGAGAGATCCGGGTTCGACTCCCGGCGGAGCAAGTACTTTTTGTGATTCAATGTTTATTGAAATTATATATATATATATATATATATATATATATATATATATACTCGCCTTCGGCTCGCTGGGGTGTTGGCCAATTTCGGGTTCGAGATCAATTTAGGTATTAGCTAATTTTCTATTAGTACAGTTTTGAAATCAGGCAATTTTTTGAGAGTGGGTAATTTTATCAGACTCAATTGTATTTGGGGTAGATAGTAGTTGTTCAATATTCAGGTAGGGAGAAAAAGATAGGATTTCAGTGAAAAAAAGGTGAAGAGGCTGATTTATGAGCTTGATATCAAGGATATTATAAACTATTGCATTTGATCATTTGAAGGTAATAGAGATGGTGGTTTTAAATGAAGAAAATGCTTTTGATGGAATAAATGGGTGGTTGGAATTTCAGTACAAAAATATGTATGAATTTTGAAATGAGTAAAAGTAAGTTGGCTGTTTGTCGGTTAACCTACGCTCAGGCATTGAGGTTAGCGTATTCAGTCTCGCCACAGGGATGCACAAAACGCAGAGACCATGTATATGTACACATTTATAACAACAAGTAGCTTATTAAATCAGCTTTGGTTTTAAGTGCAATAGTTAGTTTATGTTTATGGCATAACTTATGGTTGAATGCAATGGTAGAACAGGTTGTTAAATTGTTAAAGTATTGATTAAATATGTCAGATGGTTGATGGCATGAAAACACGATGACTTAGACAATGTTAATGAATGGTGAATTGACTTTGAGGTAAAAGAATTGGGTTTATTTTTTAGAATGAAAAGAATATTGCTGTTTAATTAATTTGTCATTATTCGTTGTAAGCAAAAGAGATGGTTGATTTTGTGTGTGTTGAATATGAATAGTGGTTTAAAAATATAGAATAAAATGTGTTTGGAATTTTGAAAAGAACAGAAAATCAGTTGTTTGCCCGTCGGTTTACCAACGCTCAGATATTGAGGTTGGCGTATCCAGTCTCGCCACGGGGAGGCCGGCAAACTTAGAGACCATATCTATTTACATATTTACACAAAACGGGGAGTTTTATTCTGGCAGATCCCCTTGCCTACTGCTAATAAAGTCATCAGGGAGTTTTGGTAAAGCAGTTCCCTTTGCCTACTGCTAGGTCAAATCACGACGGGGAGTTTTTTTTAAGTGGCAGATCCCCTAGCCTACTGCCGAAGACTTAATCAGTGTTTAGAAGGAGCTCGTCATATACAATATTCTTTGCATAGGCGACTCCTTCTACTATTCTGTCGTCTGGTACAAGAACGACGATGTCGTCTGGACGTCTCACTCTGCTCAACAGGACGTAGAGCTGGCCATGAGTGAAGCAGTCCGTTCTCAGGTCGACTCCGACGTACTCAATTGTCTGGCCTTGGCTCTTGTGACCAGTCATGCAGTACGCCAACATGAGGGGGAACTGACGGCGACAAACCCGGAGCGGCGATCCTTCGGCAAACGCGAACCTGAACGTAATCCGGGGAATTCCGATAGGTTGCGTGTTGCCGATAAGTCTGACGGTGATCAGTCGGCTGCTGATCGCCGTCACAATGACTTTGGTGCCGTTCACGAGTCCATCACCGATATTTAAGTTTCTCATGATTAAGCATACGGAGCCGACCTTGAGACGCAGGACGTGATCTGGCACTCCTTTGCCAGTGGCCTGGTTGAGGAGATTTACGTCCACATCCAGCCCGTCGTCGTCTTCTCTGTCCACGGTGTCCGCGCTTCTCAACTCATGAATGCGCCCGTCCATGAGGTCTAGGATGCGACCGTTGATCTCCTTGACGTTCACATTCAGAGTTGAGAGTATTGCCCGTCTCGCACAAAGATCAGGATCTCGCAGAACACCAGGAGGAAACACATCCGTTATTAAGTCCGCGAGAGAAGTGAGGCATCTCACCCCAGTGAGGGGAATGAGAGACTCTCTCTCGCGGCCTTCTCCAAAAAGTAAAGGATTTATTGTTCCATTGCCTACTCCAAGGAGGAAGTTGGAGTAGTCAATGGAACCACTAGTTCTCTGGGGTGTCGTCAGGGAAAATAGTGTGAACAGTCGCCACAGATGTGACGCCCGAAGTGACACGCACGCGACATCAGCTGGTGTGCGAGCCTTCTTAACGACGGGCGCAATCTGACGGAAGTCCCCGGAGCAGATGAATATCTTATTCCCGAATGGCACACTACTATTCATGAGATCCCGGAGGGATCTGTCGATCATCTCGAAGATGTAGCGGTGTGCCATCGGGGCCTCATCAAACACAATGAGCTGTGCTGCTCTGATGAGTTCTGCTCGCTGGGACCCGTTGGTGATGTTCCACACACCTGTGCCGTGACCTAGGTCTAGAGGGAGTCGGAACATGCTATGTGCTGTTGTTTCCTCCAGCCATGTTCCTTGCAGCAATCCCTGAGCTAGCCACGGCGAGTGCAACCTGTCGACAACCACGGACATACGCAAGGATGACACGAATCAGAGAGGTCTTCCCATAACCCCCGGGGACCGTCCAGAAATATGATTCTAGAAGTGCGTCGGTCACGGGGGTTGAGAAGCAGAGAGCGAACGTACTCAAACACACGGCGCTGGTCTGGGGAGAGTTTGGGCACCCAGTCCTCAACGATGGTTCGCTGGAGGTTCTCGCCGTAGTTGAGTAGCTCTCTACCTAACTCAGTCGTGTCATCCTCGACGTAGGGGAGTCCATGATCTTTCAAGCACGATCCCTGCTGGCGGAGGCTCCGATCGATGTCTATCAAGGTAAGTTTCACCGCCAGTTCAGGGTCGAGAGGGTTCCTTTCTAAGTGATCCTCGCTAAGGTGGTTCTTGAAAGACTCCCACAGAAGAGCAGCGGGAGCTCCCATGTTGCAGAGGATCACGAAGAAGGAACGGAGCCTAGGTCCAGTCATAAACGTAGATGCCTCGCGCAGCGCGTGATTGTATTCTTCTTCGTCTTCCACCAGGCCGAGATTGCGGGCTACGTCCTGAAACGTCCGGCAACCAGGACCGCCACGAGCCAGAAGATCAACGTAACCACGGCAAGGTGTAGACATAAGTAGAATACGAAGGTAGTATTGTTCTCCTCGGTTGGGAGAGACCCACATCAACCTACATACCTTCTCACCACGCTGGCGAGTCGTTACAAAGTGATGGCCATTCGGGGTGTTCGTACAATTCCGCAGTACGTGGGCGCTTAGTGTGCACCATGAACTTCTCGTAAAATGTCTGGTACGTGACATTGTCAAAAGTTTCATGGTGCGGGCGATTGAAGTAGACCATAAGCTTGGAGCTTGCTTGAGTGACTGCATCAGAGAGCTGTCCTCGGCCGAAAGACAACACTTTGTTTGCCCTCTAAATGCACGGGAAGACAGTCAACGGTGGGCTCGAGCTTTGACACAGGAAAGTCGAGAAGACGCCAGCATGCGTCGCTGGCACCCACCATTCTCTTCGTCACGTAATGCTCGACCTCATCCTCTTGTTTCCCCAGGGGAGTGACGGTTACGTTCTGGAGAGAACCGCCTTTCATGAGGTACTTAAAGAGGTACTTGATTACGCGACGAGTAGAAGCAAGCTCCAAGTTTATGTGCGCCTCGTATTTGAGCAGTAATGCGGAATTGTACGGAACGACCCAGCCATCATGCACTTTGATCTGTCTCCTACGTGATGTGATAAAGCCTTCGTTTGTGTAGTCTCGTTTGTATTGGACGAACCCCCTCTCGTCCACGTGGGTGGTTTGGCAGGCAGGCTTGGGGTAGAACTTGTTGCAGTGCCCCTTTGCAGAGTCCCAGCACAGGAAGTCAGTGCGGTGGTCAGTACCACATGGACCATGAATCATGTGTTTCAGCACCAACTTCCTGAGTCTTCCAGCGGCTTCCTCCTCCGAAGGGATGTCTGCGTGTATTACGGAGTCAATGTCACGTGCCTGTACCGGTCCATCGCCGTCAATTTTAAACACAATGTGGGCATGAGGAAGGCCCCTCATTTGCATTTCAATGACATAGACGATGTAAACCGGACGGCTAAACATTGCTCCGCTGCGCAGATCTCGGAGGAGTTCGCCAAGTTTAATCTGGAAGATTCTGCAGGCTGTTGAGGGGTCACTGCGCCCGCTGTTGTGAGGGCAGGCCTTCTTGTTTTCCTCCCAAGTAGCACTGAAGGTGAACGTCAGGAAAAACGTAGGTGAACCCAGACGAGACACAAGGCCCATTGCGTTCTCGTAATGTACCTTCATGTATCTGGGTCCACCGGTAAACGAACTTGGGAGGTAAAACTTTTCCAGCCTGCACCCCCTCCTCACCCAAGACTGTTTCATCGCGGGTGATGTCGCCTAAAACCTGCCCACCAGCTTGCCTACCCGTTGAGCTTCAAGGAGCTCGTCCAGTGGTCCTATCCTCAAGGAATTTTGAGCAGCAGAACGCGTTTTGGGAGAAACGAATAAATCTTAGACGCTCCTCCTCGTACCTCGCGAACATCTCGACCTGCCATGCTTGAGACAGCCTGCCGAAATGCGAGAAACGGGGATCGGAGAGGAGGAGACATCTAGAGTAATTGTATTGTGAAAGTTTCCCCCCGTGGTTGTCTAAGCGCCCAATATGCCACCCTAAATTACCTTGAGGATAGAGCAACGGATATTGGAAAGGCTCCATTAAGGGGCTAAAGAGGTCAACGGAAGACGGACGCCTATCACTCTTCTTCCAGATGGTCAATTTTCTTGGATCAGTTATGGTGTCTTCATTGCTCAATACAGCGTGCACTTCAATGCCTGTTTGCCTATCTCCAAGAACAGGGCCATGGGTAGATCTGCTGGTCACTTCAAATTCCAAATGAGCGTTTGACTGAAGGCTCATCACTCAATCTACGGAAATCATTGATGAAAGGATTACAGGAAAGAAGATATGTATTAATTTCATCAATGACTTCTGAGTTCAATGATCTACCCATGGCAATGTTTTTGCGCTCCTCGCCATCATCTATGTACAGGCGGCACCGGTTCACAAACTGGACATCACCTCCCTTGGTCCTAAACTTTTGACCTGGAGCGTCCAGACTGTGAACCTGGTGGTACATCTTACCTTCGATCTTAAAGAAGGCGAGGCCTGAAGGATGACGGTACCCCCCAGTCACCTCGAGAGCGCAGAAGGCAAACAAGTCATTGTAGGCACGGGCTCGTTCGATGAACAGACGGTTAGAATAGAAACTGGCGTCCAGAGGAGGTAAAATTATGGACTTTTATAAGATCCCTCACCGCAACACCATTTCTTCCTATCCTTCTCTTCATCGAACAGCCTTGCATGACAATGAGGACACTTTGAAATGTTTTTCGTCCCATAAACTTATTTTTTTTAGTTTGTAAGAATTAATATAGACTAAATTATCTATTTTCCAATACGCCATTGGGCCATGTTCAACTACACGTCGTGCTAGTATGTTGGAAATGTGCCTTAATTCTGTCAATTTAGGATTTTTTTATTCGAAATATTTGTACTTTTTGTAAATTTGTGTCCAGGATGTTTTTCTGTATAACGCTGAACAGCACCCCTGTGAAACTTCAGGATGCTGCTCAGTGTAGCGCTGAACAGCATCTCGATGGACCTGAGGATGTTGCTCAGTGTAAACGCTGAACAGCATCTCGGTGGACCTGAGGGTGCTGCTCAGTGTAACGCTGGACAGCATCTCGGTGGACCTGAGGGTGCTGCTCAGTGTAACGTTGAACAGCATCTCGGTTGACTTGAGGGTGCTGCTCAGTGTAACGATGAACAGCATCCCTGTTGACTTGAGGATGCTGTTCAGTATATCTTTTCACTGCGTCCCTGTTGACTTGAGGATGCTGTTCAGTATATCTTTTCACTGCGTCCCTGTTGACTTGAGGATTGTTTGAGGAGTACTTTTTCTTTGAATTTTTTATCTGTTCCTCCTTAGTGGTTGAAAGAGTTTTAGGGCGGCCACGTTTCACTTTTTTAGGTCTACCCGGCCCCTTTTTAACTGGAGCACAGACGGACATGGTACTTATTTCTAATGGCGGTAAAGATTCGACAATGCTTAAACAAGTAGAATTAGGATCTTTGATTATTGGCTCAGGAGGAGAGGACACTGATAGCGTAGGGAACATATCCAGTCTACCCGTGCGCAGCATTTCAGCCAAATGGGGGCGCATTGATGGTATATCATAGCGCAGTTTGGCTGGGTCCCGGCCAAGGGCAAGTGAAGTAGCATTAGCAATGGCGAATACGCCGCAGTCAAAACCGTTTTCTTGCCTTTGGACGGGAATAAATGCTGGAACGATGGATAGGTCCGGGAACAGAAGGGAGAGCAGCTTAGTTTGGTCTGCAGTGAGGTGGGCACTGTTCAGACTGTCGTACACATACAAATTACTGCCATCGTGGAAGACCACAATCCAATGACCGATAGAACTGGCGTCGATCTTCCCCGAGAACAGAATTTGTATGTGAGGTGTAGCGACAGCCGAAACACCTTCCATTGCAGCAATGGCCGAACAGCTTACAGGATGATACTCAGTGTTTTCATCCAGTATGCTTCCGAACCTATCCATATGGTCAGTACTAAGATAGTCCCCACTCTCAACCTCTCTTACCATTCCCTCGAGGAATGCATTCATTTTAAACGTCAAATAAAAAGGAATAAAAAAATTAAACAATAATTAAAAAGGAATATAAGCTTCAATTAAGAACACAAAAAACACAACGAGAACACAAGGAACAGTCAGAAAAAAGGGCAAAATGTTGCCTAATAGTACAGCGAAGAAGCAGAAATAGTCACTTGGACGTCAACAACAGTGCCCGCCTCTATCTACAATTTAGCTTATTTCAATAAATATTAAAAAGTTAAAAAGGAAGTTTATAAGCTTTAACTAAGTAAAAAAATAATAAAAAGATATAAGATAAAAAACAACGAGAACACAAAAGAAAAAGTAAGAAAATTGGTCACAATATGGCGTAATAAGAAAGAAAAGAAAGCAAAGAAGTAGAATAGAAGTAGTCACTTGGATGTTAAGAACGATGAACGTGAACTTTTATTTAAACGTAAAATACATATATTTTTTACTGAAACAGTCAATCCATTAAGGAAACAACAAAAAAATAAAGCCTAGTATAAAACCGAAAATATTCAGCCAAGTTAAGAGTACGGCTATTCAAGTAGTCAATGTAGACTGAGTAGGAACGTAAAGTTAAGTTTGGATTTCATAGACATCTAGGGATATCAACTCCTACGTACCGTACAGAAGTCGCTAAGGCCATCAATTCTCTTCACTAGGATCCCTAATGTTGTCCCGACACAAAACTATCACTTCGGAAAGCAGCAAACTGAATTTTGCTGTTGACTTTTGGAAACGCGAATGAAGATGGGTGGAAAAATAGCAAAAAATGACAGTTTTTTGCAAATATCTCGTAAACGGTAAGAGATATCGAAAAAATTACGAAATTTTTTCCACCCCTGGACCGTCCCCCACCCCTCTGAATTATTTTTCCCTATCTATCGACACCAAAAAAGTTAACCTAGGACTATCTTTACGTTAACCCCCCCCCCCTCACCCACCCATCCTCGCAATGTCCCTATCTACTATATCACAAAATTATTTATTTCTCGGGATTGGGTAAACATATTGAGACACTTCAAACTGTTTATTGGTGTAGAATTTCACGATGCATCTTATGGTGTTATTATTTACATTCTAAAAATTTGTTTTTTTTTATTAGAAATTTTTGAAAATTTTCAAAAAATACGTTTTTCAACTTCTCGCGCCTCCTGTATATACACTTTAAGAGATAGAGCAAAAGTTTAAATTGCAAACTTGTAGAGAGCTTCAAGGAGAATACTGTAAGTGGGCTCCGTTTTTCGATAGGATGCTTCGTTAAGTCACAATCGAGCGCCTACGAAAGGTCTACACGGGGAGAAAATGCGTCCGCCATTTTGATTTTTTTAAGGGGTTGAAAATGAAAAAATTCTCACTTTTCGGGATTTTCCTGGTGGTTACACGTGGAAAGCTATCTGTGTACCAAATTTCAAGTCTCTAACTCATCTGGAAGTAGGTTAGAATTAGTATACGTGAGTGAGTGAGTGAGTCAGTCAGTCAGTCAGTTACACATGCGGTTGTATATATATTAGACTCGCCTTCGGCTCGCTGGGGGCTACGCCCCCAGGCCCCCAAAGTAAACGCTTGCAAATTCGGGGATAAGCGGAATTCGGTGACTGGTTAAGTCCGGACATTAAGTAAATGACAAGGGATTTAAAAATTGACCTTTTTCATAGATTTTTTTCCGGATTCGTAAAAAACTTTTGACTTTGAGGGCATTTTGCGGTTAAACCGTTAGAGATACGACAAAAAGTGACTGGACCTTTCTTGTTGGAAATTTAATTTTGTCTTTCAATTGTGCCCTCAGATCTGATCTACGACCTATGGTTTAGCCAGGAATGAGCTCGGGAGTAAAGTCTGCACGGGTCAGCTATCTTGAATTGTTTAGTATAAACATAATAAAAACCGACCTTAAGGCAGTATTTTAAGTGGAACAGGGGGTTTAATGTCACCAGGAGACTATCTAGTCAAGGCGAGAAATTCCCGGGGGGGGGGTGATTAATGTTAAGGGGGTTAGACATCAGGGGGTTTAAATTCGTGAGGATATTGTCTGGTCATATGAACAAATTCCCAGGGGGGGTTAACGTTACCGGGGGATAAGACTCCGGGGGGTTATCTGGTCATACCAGGAAATTCCCAGGGGGGGTTAAGAGATTTGGTGACTGGTCAAATTCGGACATGAGGTCATGCCAGGAAATTCCCTGGGGGGGTTTAATGTTACCAGGGGGGTTAACACATCAGGGGGTTGAATGTACTCAGGAGGTTATCAGGTCATACCAGGAAATCCCCGGGGGGGGGTTAATATTACCGGGGGTTAATGACACACTTGGGCCTATTTTAGAGGGTGTTGTGTCTGTGAACATAATAAAATCTTTCTCTGTCCCCTATCTACTATTGCCGCTTAACTAACGCTCAGCCAGTTTCTAATGTGGAGTTGTATTCACTCGTTAACGTAGCAAAGCAAGTGCAAACTGAATCTGGAATGAATTACACAAATATTAGTCACATAATAATTTAAAAACTCCAAAAATTGCCAATCTACGACAAATATTTAGCTATTTATAGCGTTTTTCTGGCTTATTAAAGGACATACAACAAATAGTTACATTACCTTTTTTGTAGATCCCATCAATTTATAGCCATAAAAGTTTTTATATTTAAGGTAGAACTAACCGTTTGGCCGCTATCGACTCTAGAAACAAAGTTATTAAAAAGAAATTACGAAATATTTACATTTATTAGCCGAACCAATGGAGATAGAGCAAAATGTCACTGGACCTTTTTTGTAGATCGCATTAATTAGTAATAAAATCAAATTTTTATTCTGTGATACAATAAGTAGTTTGGCCGGAATAAAACCCAGAAAACAAAATCTCACGTAAAACTTAGAAAATCAATACTTTAAAACGCGTTATGCGGCCAAACCATTGAGGTTAGGGCAAAAAGTTACATTACCTTTTTTGTAGATCACGCCATTTACTAAATCCCATTGAAAATTTGTTTTGAGCTACGACCAACCGTTTAGAGCCACTATCGAGCCCGAAAGGTAAATTTTTTAGGCGAAAATGTCAAAATATTTTAATGTAATTGCGTTTTGCGGCCAAACCAATTGAGATAGAGCAAAAAGTCACTGGACCTTTATTGTAGTTCACTTCATTCCTGATTATGAATTTTTCGTCAGATCGAAGCTAGCTCCAACGGTTCGCCCGCTATAGGGCTTCAAAGGAAAGCCTGAGGGGGCAAAACAGGGGTCCGTTCGGGAATTTTTTTAAGGGGTTTAAAAGTAAAAAAATCCGGTTTTCAGACTTTTCCCGGTGGTTTGAAGAATCCACCTACGTGTGTACGAAATTTGGTGTTTCCAGCACTTCTAGAAGTGGGTTAGAATTTGTATACCCTATCAGTCAGTCAGTCAGTCAGTCAGTCAGTCAGTTACATATGCGGCTGTATATATATTAGACTCGCCTTCGGCTCGCTGGGGGCTACGCCCCCAGGCCCCCAAAGTAAACGCTTGCAAATTCGGGGATAAGCGGAATTCGGTGACTGGTTAAGTCCGGACATTAAGTAAATGACAAGGGATTTAAAAATTGACCTTTTTCATAGATTTTTTTCCGGATTCGTAAAAACTTTTGACTTTGAGGGCATTTTGCGGTTAAACCGTTAGAGATACGACAAAAAGTGACTGGACCTTTCTTGTTGGAAATTTAATTTTGTCTTTCAATTGTGCCCTCAGATCTGATCTACGACCTATGGTTTAGCCAGAAATGAGCTCGGGAGAAAAGTCTGCACGGGTCAGCTATCTTGAATTGTTTAGTATAAACATAATAAAAACCGACCTCAAGGCAGTATTTTAAGTCGAACAGGGGGTTTAATATCACCAGGAGACTATCTAGTCAAGGCGAGAAATTCCCTGGGTGGGTGATTAATGTTAAGGAGGTTAAGACAAGAGGGGGTTTAATTTCGTCAGGATATTGTCTGGTCATATGAACAAATTCCCAGGGGGGGTTAACGTTACCGGGGGATAAGTCTCCAGGGGGTTATCTGGTCATACCAGGATCTTCCCAGGGGGGGGGGGGGGGTTAAGAGATTTGGTGACTGGTAAAATTCGGACATGAGGTCATGGCAGGAAATTCCCTGGGGGGTTTTAATGTTACCAGGGGGGTTAACACATCAGGGGGTTGAATGTACAGGAGGTTATCAGGTCATACCAGGAAATCCCCGGGGGGGGGGGTTAATATTACCGTGGGTTAATGACACACTTGGGCCTTTTTTAGAGGGTATTGTGTCTGTGAACATAATAAATATTCCTCTGTCCCTATCTACTATTGACGCTTAGCTAACGCTCAGCCAACTCCCGAAGTCACTGAACCTTTTCTGTAGATCACGTGATTTCCTAAATCCCGTTTAAATTTGTTTTGAGTTACGACCAACCGTTTAGCCGCTATCAAGCCCGGAATGTAAATTTTTAGGCGAAAATGTCCAATATTTTCACTTAATCGCGTTTTGCGGTCAAACTAAGGGAAATATAGTAAAAAGTCACTGGACCTTTTTTGTAGGTCATCTTATTTCCTAAATAAAACGTTAGTCTTATTTTGACCTCCGACCAATGGTTTCGCCGCTATCGACCCCAAAAACAAAAGTTTCGCGTAAAAGTTACAACAAAATTGTACATAATCACGTTTTTCGGCCAAACCAATCGAGATAGGGCAAAAGATTACTGGACCTTTTCTGTAGATCGCGCAATTTGCTAATTTGATGGGTCAATCAGATTTGAGCTACGACCAACGGTTCGGCCGCTATCGGGCTTGAAACATTATTTTTATCGAAAAAATTCTCTGGAATTTCAAATGTTCGAGCGTTTTGTCGCTTAACCATGGAAGATAGAGCAAAAAGTCATTAGACCTTTTTTGTAGTTCACTTCATTCCTGACCATGAATTTTCCGTCAGATCCGAGCTAGCTCCAACGGTTCGCCCGCTATCGGGCTTACAAAAAATGCCTGCAGGGGTGAAGAATGCGCGATTTTTTGGGAATTTTTTTGAGGGGTTGAAAATGAAAAATTCTCACTTTTCGGGATTTTCCTGGTGGTTACACGTGGAAAGCTATCTGTGTACCAAATTTCAAGTCTCTAACTCATCTGGAAGTAGGTTAGAATTAGTATACGTGAGTCAGTCAGTCAGTCAGTTACACATGCGGTTGTATATATATTAGACTCGCCTTCGGCTCGCTGGGGGCTACGCCCCCAGGCCCCCAAAGTAAACGCTTGCAAATTCGGGGATAAGCGGAATTCGGTGACTGGTTAAGTCCGGACATTAAGTAAATGACAAGGGATTTAAAAATTGACCTTTTTCATAGATTTTTTTCCGGATTCGTAAAAAACTTTTGACTTTGAGGGCATTTTGCGGTTAAACCGTTAGAGATACGACAAAAAGTGACTGGACCTTTCTTGTTGGAAATTTAATTTTGTCTTTCAATTGTGCCCTCAGATCTGATCTACGACCTATGGTTTAGCCAGGAATGAGCTCGGGAGTAAAGTCTGCACGGGTCAGCTATCTTGAATTGTTTAGTATAAACATAATAAAAACCGACCTTAAGGCAGTATTTTAAGTGGAACAGGGGGTTTAATGTCACCAGGAGACTATCTAGTCAAGGCGAGAAATTCCCGGGGGGGGGGTGATTAATGTTAAGGGGGTTAGACATCAGGGGGTTTAAATTCGTGAGGATATTGTCTGGTCATATGAACAAATTCCCAGGGGGGGTTAACGTTACCGGGGGATAAGACTCCGGGGGGTTATCTGGTCATACCAGGAAATTCCCAGGGGGGGTTAAGAGATTTGGTGACTGGTCAAATTCGGACATGAGGTCATGCCAGGAAATTCCCTGGGGGGGTTTAATGTTACCAGGGGGGTTAACACATCAGGGGGTTGAATGTACTCAGGAGGTTATCAGGTCATACCAGGAAATCCCCGGGGGGGGGGTTAATATTACCGGGGGTTAATGACACACTTGGGCCTATTTTAGAGGGTGTTGTGTCTGTGAACATAATAAAATCTTTCTCTGTCCCTATCTACTATTGCCGCTTAACTAACGCTCAGCCAGTTTCTAATGTGGAGTTGTATTCACTCGTTAACGTAGCAAAGCAAGTGCAAACTGAATCTGGAATGAATTACACAAATATTAGTCACATAATAATTTAAAAACTCCAAAAATTGCCAATCTACGACAAATATTTAGCTATTTATAGCGTTTTTTCTGGCTTATTAAAGGACATACAACAAATAGTTACATTACCTTTTTTGTAGATCCCATCAATTTATAGCCATAAAAGTTTTTATATTTAAGGTAGAACTAACCGTTTGGCCGCTATCGACTCTAGAAACAAAGTTATTAAAAAGAAATTACGAAATATTTACATTTATTAGCCGAACCAATGGAGATAGAGCAAAATGTCACTGGACCTTTTTTGTAGATCGCATTAATTAGTAATAAAATCAAATTTTTATTCTGTGATACAATAAGTAGTTTGGCCGGAATAAAACCCAGAAAACAAAATCTCACGTAAAACTTAGAAAATCAATACTTTAAAACGCGTTATGCGGCCAAACCATTGAGGTTAGGGCAAAAAGTTACATTACCTTTTTTGTAGATCACGCCATTTACTAAATCCCATTGAAAATTTTAGCTCCAACGGTTCGCCCGCTATCGGGCTTACAAAAAATGCCTGCAGGGGTGAAGAATGCGCGATTTTTTGGGAATTTTTTTGAGGGGTTGAAAATGAAAAAAAACTCACTTTTCGGGATTTTTCCTGGTGGTTACACGTGGAAAGCTATATGTGTACCAAATTTCAAGTCTCTAACTCATCTGGAAGTAGGTTAGAATTAGTATACGTGAGTCAGTCAGTCAGTTACACATGCGGTTGTATATATATTAGACTCGCCTTCGGCTCGCTGGGGGCTACGCCCCCAGGCCCCCATGATATACGCTTGCAAACTCGGGGATGAGCGGTTAAATTTACGCTTGCAAATTCGGGGATAAGAGAGATTTGGTGATTGTTAAAATTCGGACATGAGGTCATGCCAGGAAAGTCCCTGGGGGGGGTTAATGTTACTGGGAGTTAAGACATCAGGGTTATACCAGGAACTTCCGAAGGGGGTTAAGAGATTTGGTGATTGGTAAAATTCGGACATGAGGTCATGCCAGAACATTCCCAGGGGGGGGGGTTCACATTACCGGGGGATAAGACACCAGGGGGTTATCTGGTCATACCAGGAACTTCCCAGGGGGGTTATGAGATTTGGTGATTGGTAAAATTCGGACATGAGGTCAAGCCAGTATATTCCCTGGGAGGGTTAATGTTACCGGGGGTGTTAACACATCAGGGGGTTTAATTTATTCAGGAGATTATCTGGTCATACCAGGAAATCCCGGGGGGGGATTAATGTTACCGGGGGTTAATGACACACCCCAGGCCACCTTTCGGGTGTTGGCCAGATTCGGGGATAAGCGGAATTCGGAATTAAATTGGACCCATTTTATTGAATATTTCAGTTTTAATCAAAGTTTTGAGTTTAATGGCATTTTGTGGCTTAACCGTTAGAGATACGACAAAAAGTGACTGGACCTTTCTTGTCGTAAATTTAATTTTGTCTTTCGATTATGCCATCAGATCTAAGCTACGACCTATAATTTAGGAAGTACAGAGCTTAGGACAAAAGGCTGCACTGGGCAGTTTAAAAATATCACGTAAAACTTAAAAAATTAATACTTTAAAACGCGTTATGCAGCCAAACCGTTGAGGATAGAGCAAAATGTTACTGAGCATTTTTTGTAGATCACGCAATTTCTTAAATCCTTTTAAAAATTTGTTTTGAGCTAAGACCAACCGTTTAGCCGCTATCGAGCCCGAAAGGTAAATTTTTAGGCGAAAATTTCCAAATATTTTCACTTAATCGCGTTTTGCGGCCAAACCAATGGAGATAGAGTAAAGAGTTACTGGCACATTTTTGTAGATTACCTCATTTCCTAACTCCAACGTCTGTCTTATTTCGACCTCCGTCCAATGGTTTCGCCGCTATCGAGCCCGAAAACAAAAGTTTCACGTAAAAAATTACAAAACAATTGCACATAATCACGTTTTTCGGCCGAACCACTTGAGATAGAGCAAAAAGTTACTGGACCTTTTCTGTAGATCGCGCAATTTGCTAATTTGATGGGTCAATCAGATTTGAGCTACGACCTACCGTTCGGCCACTATCAGGCTCGAAACTTTATTTTAAGCAAAAAAATCTCTGGAATGTCAAACATTCCCGCGTTTTGTCGCTTAACCACACGAGATAGGACAAAAAAGTCACTGGACCTTTTTTGTAGTTCACTTCATTCCTGACTAACGATTTTTCGTCAGATTGAAGATAGCTCCAACGGTTCACCCGCTATCAGGCTTACAAGAAATGCCTGCAGGGGTAAAGAATGCGCGATTTTTTAGGAATTTTTTTGAGGGGTTTTAAAAAGTAAAAAAGTCCGGTTTTCAGACTTTTCCTCCGGGTCATATTGTGAAAGGTACCTGCGTGCCAAATTTCAAGTTTCCAGCACTTCTAGAACTATGTTAGAATTTGTATCTATATGTCAGTCAGTCAGTTACACATGCGGCTGTATAAGTATTTAGACTCGCCTTCGGCTCGCTGGGGGCTACGCCCCCAGGCCCCCATTTGGGTGTTGGCTAAATTCGGGGATAAGCGTAGTTCGGTGATTGGTTAAATTCAGACGTGAAGTTTCCAAATTTTATGTATCCGTTCTCGAGAATCTTACGGGTCGTAATGCTTCGCTAACGCTCATCCAAAAGATGTGTGGTGTATGATATTAATCAATTGATGTGGTAGAAGAGTTAAGTTATGTGTTCGCGAAATTTGGAGACAAGATAATTTGGTTTTAACCAAAGTCAGAGGACGTATGTATACCATAGTTTAATTTTCCGGATTTACCCAAACTTTTGACTTTGAGGGCGTTTTGCGGCTTAACCGTTAGAGATAAGTGAAAAAGTTACTGGACCTTTCTTGTCGGAAATTTAATTTTATGTTTCAATTCCGTCGTCAGATTTTAGCTGCGACCTTTGGTTTAGCCAGGAATGAGCTCGGGAGAAAAGTCTGCACTGGTCAGCTATCGTGAATTGTTTAGTACAAACATAATAAAAACCGACCTTAAGGCAGTATTTTAAGTTGAACAGTTGGTTTAATATCATCAGGAGATTATCTAGTCAAGCCAGGAAATTCCCTGGGGGGGGGGTTAATGTTACTGGGGGGTTAACACATCAGGGGGTTTAATTTACTCAGGAGGTTATCTGGTCATACCAGGAAATCCTCGGAGGGGGGTTAATGTTACCGGGGGCTAATGACACACCTGTCCCTATTTTAGACGGTGTTGTGTCTGTGAACAAAATAAAAATTTATTCTGTCCCTATCTACTATTGACGCATAGCTAACGCTCAGCCAACTTATTATGTGGGGTTGTATTCACTCGTTAACCTAGCAAAGCCTGAATCCTGATTGCATTACACAAATATTAGTCACATATAGGCCTAATATATATTTAAAACTCCAAAAATTTCCAATTCACGACAAATATTTTGCTATTTATCGCGTTTTTCAGGCTTATTAAAGTACATACAGCAAAAAGTTACTAGACTTTTTTTGTAGAACACGTCGTTTACTAAAACTTATTAAGTTGCATTTTTTGAGCTACGACCAACCGTTTAGCCGCTATCAAGCCCGGAATGTAAATTTGTAGGCGAAAATTTCAAAATATTTTCACTTAATCGCGTTTTGCGGTCAAACTAATGGAGATATAGTAAAAAGACACTGAACCTTTTTTGTAGATCATATTATTTTCTAAATCTAACCTTTGTTTTATTTTGACCTCCGACCAATGGTTTCGCCACTATCGACCGCATAAACAAAATTTTCACGTAAAAGTTACAAAGAAATTGCACATAATCACGTTTTTCGGCCAAACCAATGGAGATAGGGCAAAAAGTCACTGGACCTTTTCTGTAGATGGCGCAATTTGCTAATTTGATGGGTCAATCAGATTTGAGCTACGACCAACGGTTCTGACGCTATCGGGTTCGAAACATTATTGTAAGCGAAAAAATCTCTGGAATGTAAAATATTCTCGCGTTTTGTCGCTTAACCACAAGAGATAGGAAAAAAAGTCACTAGACCTTTTTTGTAGTTCACTTCATTCCTGACCATGAATTTTTCGTCAGATCCGAGATAGCTCAAACGGTTCGCCCGCTATCGGGCTTACAAGAAATGCCTGCAAGGGTGAAAAATGTGCAAATTTTCTCGAATTTTTTTGAGGGGTTTAAAAGTAAAAATGTACGGTTTTTCAGACTTTTCCCGGTGGTTTCACGGTAATAGGTACCTGCGTGCAAAATTTCAAGTTTCTAGCACTTCTAGAACTATGTTAGAATTAGTATGATCTGTCAGTGAGTGAGTGAGTCAGTCAGTTTCACATGCGGCTGTATAGTATATTAGACTCGCCTTCGGCTCGCTGGGGGCTACGCCCCCAGGCCCCCAAAGTAAACGCTTGCAAATTCGGGGATAAGCGGAATTCGGTGACTGGTTAAGTCCGGACATTAAGTAAATGACAAGGGATTTAAAAATTGACCTTTTTCATAGATTTTTTTCCGGATTCGTAAAAACTTTTGACTTTGAGGGCATTTTGCGGTTAAACCGTTAGAGATACGACAAAAAGTGACTGGACCTTTCTTGTTGGAAATTTAATTTTTGTCTTTCAATTGTGCCCTCAGATCTGATCTACGACCTATGGTTTAGCCAGGAATGAGCTCGGGAGTAAAGTCTGCACGGGTCAGCTATCTTGAATTGTTTAGTATAAACATAATAAAAACCGACCTTAAGGCAGTATTTTAAGTGGAACAGGGGGTTTAATGTCACCAGGAGACTATCTAGTCAAGGCGAGAAATTCCCGGGGGGGGGGTGATTAATGTTAAGGGGGTTAGACATCAGGGGGTTTAAATTCGTGAGGATATTGTCTGGTCATATGAACAAATTCCCAGGGGGGGTTAACGTTACCGGGGGATAAGACTCCGGGGGGTTATCTGGTCATACCAGGAAATTCCCAGGGGGGTTAAGAGATTTGGTGACTGGTCAAATTCGGACATGAGGTCATGCCAGGAAATTCCCTGGGGGGGTTTAATGTTACCAGGGGGGTTAACACATCAGGGGGTTGAATGTACTCAGGAGGTTATCAGGTCATACCAGGAAATCCCCGGGGGGGGGGGTTAATATTACCGGGGGTTAATGACACACTTGGGCCTATTTTAGAGGGTGTTGTGTCTGTGAACATAATAAAATCTTTCTCTGTCCCTATCTACTATTGCCGCTTAACTAACGCTCAGCCAGTTTCTAATGTGGAGTTGTATTCACTCGTTAACGTAGCAAAGCAAGTGCAAACTGAATCTGGAATGAATTACACAAATATTAGTCACATAATAATTTAAAAACTCCAAAAATTGCCAATCTACGACAAATATTTAGCTATTTATAGCGTTTTTCTGGCTTATTAAAGGACATACAACAAATAGTTACATTACCTTTTTTGTAGATCCCATCAATTTATAGCCATAAAAGTTTTTATATTTAAGGTAGAACTAACCGTTTGGCCGCTATCGACTCTAGAAACAAAGTTATTAAAAAGAAATTACGAAATATTTACATTTATTAGCCGAACCAATGGAGATAGAGCAAAATGTCACTGGACCTTTTTTGTAGATCGCATTAATTAGTAATAAAATCAAATTTTTATTCTGTGATACAATAAGTAGTTTGGCCGGAATAAAACCCAGAAAACAAAATCTCACGTAAAACTTAGAAAATCAATACTTTAAAACGCGTTATGCGGCCAAACCATTGAGGTTAGGGCAAAAAGTTACATTACCTTTTTTGTAGATCACGCCATTTACTAAATCCCATTGAAAATTTGTTTTGAGCTACGACCAACCGTTTAGCCACTATCGAGCCCGAAAGGTAAATTTTTAGGCGAAAATGTCAAAATATTTTAATGTAATTGCGTTTTGCGGCCAAACCAATTGAGATAGAGCAAAAAGTCACTGGACCTTTATTGTAGTTCACTTCATTCCTGATTATGAATTTTTCGTCAGATCGAAGCTAGCTCCAACGGTTCGCCCGCTATAGGGCTTCAAAGGAAAGCCTGAGGGGGCAAAACAGGGGTCCGTTCGGGAATTTTTTTAAGGGGTTTTTTAAAAGTAAAAAAATCCGGTTTTCAGACTTTTCCCGGTGGTTTGAAGAATCCACCTACGTGTGTACGAAATTTGGTGTTTCCAGCACTTCTAGAAGTGGGTTAGAATTTGTATACCCTATCAGTCAGTCAGTCAGTCAGTCAGTCAGTCAGTTACATATGCGGCTGTATATATATTAGACTCGCCTTCGGCTCGCTGGGGGCTACGCCCCCAGGCCCCCATTTGGGTGTTGGCCAAATTCGGGGATAAGCGGTTAAATTTACGCTTGCATATTCGGGAAAAAGAGGGATTTGGTGATTGTTAAAATTTGGACATGAGGTCAAGCCAGGAAATTCCCTGGGGGGGTTTTAATGTTACCAGGGGTTAAGACATCGGGGGGTTATCTGGTCATACCAGGAACTTCCCAAGGGGGGTTAAGAGATTTGGTGATTGTTAAAATTCGTACATGAGGTTTCATGTTCCCTGCTCTATCCGATTCCGAGAATCGTACGGGTCATATCGCTTCGCTAACGCTCAGCCAATTGATATGTGGTGTATAATAAACAATCAATAGACATCGCAGAACAGTTAAGTTATGTGTTCGCGAAATTAGAAGACAAGAAGAATTTGATGGTAACTAAAGTCAGCGTATATCATAGTTTAATTTTCCGGATGTCACCACCAAACTTTTGACTTTGAGAGCGTTTTACGGCTTAACCGTTAGAGATACGAGAAAAAGTGACTGGACCTTTCTTGTTGGAAATTTAATTTTGTCTTTCGATTGTGCCCTCAGATCTGATCTACGACCTATGGTTTAGCCAGAAATGAGCTCGGGAGGAGAAAAGTCTGCACGGGTCAGCTATCTTGAATTGTTTAGTATAAACATAATAAAAATCGACCTTAAGGCAGTATTTTAAGTGGAACAGGGGGTTTAATGTCACCAGGAGACTATCTAGTCAAGGCGAGAAATTCCGGGGGGGGGGGGGGTGATTAATGTTAAGGGGGTTAGACATCAGGGGGTTTAAATTCGTCAGGATATTGTCTGGTCATATGAACAAAATTCCCAGGGGGGGTTAACGTTACCGGGGGATAAGACTCCGGGGGGTTATCTGGTCATAACCAGGAACTTCCCAGGGGGGGTTAAGAGATTTGGTGACTGGTCAAAATTCGGACATGAGGTCATGCCAGGAAATTCCCTGGGGGGGTTTAATGTTACCAGGGGGGTTAACACATCAGGGGGTTGAATGTACTCAGGAGGTTATCAGGTCATACCAGGAAATCCCCGGGGGGGGGTTAATATTACCGGGGGTTAATGACACACTTGGGCCTATTTTAGAGGGTGTTGTGTCTGTGAAACATAATAAAATCTTTCTCTGTCCCTATCTACTATTGACGCTTAACTAACGCTCAGCCAGTTTCTAATGTGGAGTTGTATTCACTCGTTAAACGTAGCAAAGCAAGTGCAAACTGAATCTGGAATGAATTACACAAATATTAGTCACATAATAATTTAAAAAACTCCAAAAATTGCCAATCTACGACAAATATTTAGCTATTTATAGCGTTTTTCTGGCTTATTAAAGGACATACAACAAATAGTTACATTACCTTTTTTGTAGATCCCATCAATTTATAGCCATAAAAGTTTTTAGATTTAAGGTAGAACTAACCGTTTGGCCGCTATCGACTCTAGAAACAAAGTTATTAAAAAAGAAATTACGAAATATTTACACTTATTAGCCGAACCCATGGAGAATAGAGCAAAATGTCACTGGACCTTTTTTGTAGATCGCATTAATTAGTAATAAAATAAAATTTTTATTCTCTGCTAAAATTAGGAGTGTTTGGCCGCAATAAAAACCCAGAAAAACAAAATCTCACGTAAAAGTTAGAAAATCAATACTTTAAAAACGCGTTATGCGGCCAAACCGTTGATGATAGGGCAAAATGTTACTGAACCTTTTTTGTAGATCACGCAATTTTCTAAATGCCATTGAAAATTTGTTTTGAGCTACGACCAACCGTTTAGCCGCTATCGAGCCCGAAAGGTAAATTTTTTGCCGAAAATTTCAAAATATTTTAATGTAATCGCGTTTTGCGGCCAAACCGAAGGAGATGGAGCAAAAAATCACTGGAACTTTTTTGTAGTTCACTTCATTCCTGACCATGAATTTTTTCGTCAGATCGAAGCTAGCTCCAACGGTTCGCCCGCTATCGGGTTTTAAAGAAAAGCCTGCAAGGGCAAAAAGGGGGTCACTTCGCGAATTTTTTTGAGGGGTTCAAAATTAAAAAATTCCGGTTTTCAGACTTTTCCCGGTGGTTTGAAGACTCCAGCTAGGTGTGTGCAAAATTCGGTGTTTCCAGCACTTCTAGAAGTGGGTTAGAATTTGTATACCCTATCAGTGAGTCAGTCAGTCAGTTACATATGCGGCTGTATATATATGGGACTCGCCTTCGGCTCGCTGGGGGCTACGCCCCCAGGCCCCCAAAGTAAACGCTTGCAAATTCGGGGATAAGCGGAATTCGGTGGACTGGTTAAGTCCGGGACATTAAGTAAATGACAAGGGATTTAAAAATTGACCTTTTTCATAGATTTTTTTTCCGGATTCGTAAAAACTTTTGACTTTGAGGGCATTTTTGCGGTTAAACCGTTAGAGATACGACAAAAAGTGACTGGACCTTTCTTGTTGGAAATTTAATTTCGATTGTGCCCTCAGATCTGATCTACGACCTATGGTTTAGCCAGAAATGAGCTCGGGAGAAAAGTCTGCACGGGTCAGCTATCTTGAATTGTTTAGTATAAACATAATAAAAAACCGACCTCAAGGCAGTATTTTAAGTCGAAACAGGGGGGTTTAATATCACCAGGAGACTATCTAGTCAAGGTGCGAGAAATTCCCTGGGTGGGTGATTAATGTTAAGGAGGTTAAGACAAGAGGGGGTTTAATTTCGTCAGGATATTGTCTGGTTCATATGAAACAAATTCCCAGGGGGGGTTAACGTTACCGGGATAAGTCTCCAGGGGGTTATCTGGTCATACCAGGATCTTCCCAGGGGGGGGGTTAAGAGATTTGGTGACTGGTAAAAATTCGGACATGAGGTCATGGCAGGAAATTCCCTGGGGGGGTTTAATGTTACCAGGGGGGGTTAACACATCAGGGGGTTGAATGTACAGGAGGTTATCAGTTATCAGGTCATACCAGGAAATCCCCGGGGGGGGTTAATATTACCGGGGGTTAATGACACACTTGGGCCTTTTTTTAGAGGGTATTGTGTCTGTGAACATAATAAATATTCCTCTGTCCCTATCTACTATTGACGCTTAGCTAAACGCTCAGCCAACTCCCGAAGTCACTGAACCTTTTCTGTAGATCACGTGATTTCCTAAATCCCGTTTAAAATTTGTTTTGAGTTTACGACCAACCGTTTAGCCGCTATCAAGCCCGGAATGTAAATTTTTTAGGCGAAAATGTCCAATATTTTCACTTTAATCCGCGTTTTGCGGTCAAACTAAGGGAAATATAGTAAAAAGGTCACTGGACCTTTTTTTGTAGGTCATCTTATTTACCTAAATAAAACGTTAGTCTTATTTTGACCTCCCGACCAATGGTTTTCGCCGCTATCGACCCCAAAAACAAAAGTTTCGCGTAAAAGTTACAACAAAATTGTACATAATCACGTTTTTTCGGCCAAACCAATCGAGATAGGGCAAAAAGATTTACTGGACCTTTTCTGTAGATCGCGCAATTTGCTAATTTGATGGGTCAATCAGATTTGAGCTACGACCAACGGGTTCGGCCGCTATCGGGCTTGAAACATTATTTTTATCGAAAAAATCTCTGGAATTTCAAATGTTCGAGCGTTTTGTCGCTTATAAACTATGGGAAGATAGAGTAAAAAGTCATTAGACCTTTTTTGTAGCTCACTTCATTTCCTGACCAATGAATTTTCCGTCAGATCCGAGCTAGCTCCAACGGTTGTCGCCCGCCTATCGGGCTTACAAAAAATGCCTGCAGGGGTGAAGAATGCGCGATTTTTTGGGAAATTTTTTTGAGGGGTTGAAAATGAAAAAAACTCACTTTTTCGGGATTTTCCTGGTGGTTACACGTGGATAAAGCTATATGTGTACCAAATTTGTCAAGTCTCTAACTCATCTGGAAGTAGGTTAGAATTAGTATACGTGAGTCAGTCAGTCAGTTTAACACATGCGGTTGTATATATATTAAGACTCGCGCTTCGGGCTCGCTGGTGGGGCTACGCCCCCAGAGGCCCCCCATGATATACGCTTGCAAACTCGGGGATGAGCGGTTTAAATTTACGCTTGCAAATTCGGGGGATAAGAGTGATTTGGTTGATTGTTAAAATTCGGACATGAGGTCATGCCAGGAAAGTCCCCTGGGGGGGGTTAATGTTACTGGGAGTTAAGACATCAGGGTTATACCAGGAACTTCCGAAGGGTGTTAAGAGATTTGGTGATTGGTAAAATTCGGACATGAGGTCATGCCAGCAAACATTTCCCAGGGGGGGGGGTTCACATTACCGGGGGATAAGACACCAGGGGTGTTATCTGGTCATTACCAGGAAACTTCCCAGGGTGGGTTATGAGATTTGAGTGTGATTGGTAAAAATTCGGACATGAGGGTCAAGCCAGTATATTCCCCTGGGAGGGTTAAATGTTTTACCACGGGGGGTGGTTAACACGCATCAGGGGGTTTTAATTTATTCAGGAGATTATCTGGTCATACCCAGGAAATCGATATCCCGGGGGGGGATTAATGTTACCGGGGGGTTTAATGACACACCCAGGCCACCTTTTCGGGTGTTTGGCCAGATTCGGGGATAAGCGGAGAATTCGGAATTAAAATTGGACCCATTTTATTGAATATTTCAGTTTTAATCAAAGTTTTGAGTTTAATGGCATTTTTGTGGCTTAACCGTTTAGAGATACGACAAAAAGTGACTGGACCTTTCTTGTCGTAAATTTTAATTTTTGTCTTTCGATTATGCCATCAGATCTAAGCTACGACCTACCTATAATTTAGGAAGTACAGAGCTTAGGACAAAGGCTGCCAACTGGGCATTTAAAAAATATCACGTAAAACTTAAAAAATTAATACTTTAAAACGCGTTATGCAGCCAAACGCCGTTTGAGGATAGGGCAAAAATGTTACTGAGCAATTTTTTTTGTAGATCACGCAATTTCTTTAAATCCTTTTAAAAATTTGTTTTGAGCTAGAAGACCAACCGTTTAGTAGCCGCTATCGAGCCCGAAAAAGGTAAAATTTTTTAGGCGAAAATTTCCAAATATTTTCACTTAATCGCGTTTTGCGGCCAAAACCAATGGAGATAGAGTAAAGAGTTACTGGCACATTTTTGTAGATTACCTCATTTCCTAATCTCCAACGTCTGTCTTATTTCGACCCTCCGTCCAATGGTTTCGCCGCTATCGAGCCCGGAAAAACAAAAGTTTCACGTAAAAAATTACAAAACAATTGCACATAATCACGTTTTTTCGGCCGAACCACTTGAGATAGAGCAAAAAAAGTTACTGGAACCTTTTCTGTAGATCGCGCAATTTGCTAATTTTGATGGGTCAAATCAGATTTGAGCTACGACCTACCGTTCGGCCTCACTTTCAGGCTCGAAACTTTATTTTAAGCAAAAAAAATCTCTGGAATGTCAAACATTCCCGCGTTTTGTCGCTTAACCACACGAGATAGGAGAAAAAGTCACTGGACCTTTTTTTGTAGTTCATACTTCATTCCTGACTAACGATTTTTTCGTCAGATTGAAGATAGCTCCAACGGTTGTCACCCGCTATCAGCCTTTACAAGAAATGCCTGCAGGGGTAAAGAATGCGCGATTTTTTTAGGAATTTTTTTGAGGGTTTAAAAGTAAAAAAGTCCGGGTTTTCAGACTTTTTCCCTCCGGGTCATATTGTGAAAGGTACCTGCGTGCCAAATTTCAAAGTTTCCAGCACTTCTAGAACTATGGTAGAATTTGTATCTATATGGTCAGTCAGTCAGTTACACATGCAGGCTGTATAAGTATTTAGACTCGCCTTCGGCTCGCTGGGGCTACGCCCCCCAGGCCCCCATTTGGGTGTTGGCTAAATTCGGGGATAAGCGTAGTTCGGTGATTGGTTAAATTTCAGACGTGAAGTTTCCAAATTATTTATGTATCCGTTCTCGAGAATCTTACGGGTCGTAATGCTTCGCTAACGCTCATCACCAAATAAAGACAATCGTGTGTGGTGTATGAGTATATTGATTTAAATCGCATATTTGGATTGTAGAAGAGGTTAAAGTTTATGTGTTCGCGAAATTTGGAGACCAGATAGGATAATTTTGGTTTTAAGCCCCAAAAGTCAGAGGAATGTAACGTTGTATATTATAACCAATAGTTTAATTTTCCGGAGATTTACCCAAACTTTTGACTTTGAGGGCGTTTTGCGGGCTTAAAAACGTTAGAGATAAGTGAAAAAGTTACTGGACCTTTCTTGTCGGAAATTTAATTTTATGTTTGCAATTCCGTCGTCAGATTTTAGCTGCGACCTTTGGTTTTTGCCAGGAATGAGCTCGGGAGAAAAGTCTGGCACTGGTCAGCTATCGTGAATTGTTTAGTACAAAACATAATAAAAACCGACCTTAAGGCAGTATTTTAAGTTGAACAGTTTGTGTTTTAATTATCATCAGGAGATTATCTAGTCAAGGCCAGGAAATTCCCTGGTGGTTGGGGGGGGTGATGTTAATGTTTACTGGGTGGTTAACACATCAGGGTGGTTTAAGATATTTTACTCAGAGAGGTTATCTGGTCATACCAGGAAAATCCTCGGAGGGGGGTTGGTAATGTTACCGGGGGCTAATGACACACCTGTCCCTAATTTTTAGACGGGTGTTGTGTCTGGTGAACAAAATAAAAAATTTATTCTGTCCTCTATCATACTATTGACGCATAAGCTTAACGCTCAGCCCAACTTATTATGTGGGGTTCTTGTATTCACTCGTTAACCTAGCAAGCCTGAAGCCTGAATCCTGAATGGATAGAGAGTTACACAAAAGTATTAGTCACATATAGGCCTAATATAATATATTGGTAAAAAACTCCAAAAATTTCCAATTCACGACAAATATTTTGCTATTTATCGCGTTTTTTCAGGCTTATTAAAGTACATACAGCAAAGAAAGTTTACTAGACTTTTTTTGTAGAAAACACGTCGTTTACTAAAAAATAACTTATTAAGCTTTTGCATATTTTTTGAGCTACGACCAACCGTTTAGCCGCTATCAACCCGGAATGTAAAATTTTGTAGGCGATAAAATTCAAATATATTTTTCACTTAAATCGCGTTTTGGCGGTCAAACTAATGGAGATATAGTAAAAAGACACTGAACCTTTTTTGTAGATCATATTTAGTTTTCTAAATAACCTTGTTGATGTTTGTTTTATTTTGACCTCCGACCAATGGTTTTACTGAGCCTCCACTATCGACCGCAAAAACAAAATTTTCACGTAAAAGTTACAAAGAAATATGCAACATAATCACGTTTGTTTAGGCCAAACCAATGGAGATAGGGCAAAAAAAGTCACTGGACCTCTTTCTGTAGATGGCGCAATTTGCTAATTTGATGGGTCAATCAGATTTGGAGCTACGAAAATGGTAACGGTTCTCTGACGCTATCGGGTTCGAGAAAAACATTATTGGTAAGCGAGAAAAACGAATCTCTGGAATGTAAAATAGTTGCCTCGCGTTTTGTCGCTTAATCCACAAGAGATAGGAAAAAAAGTAGACTAGACCTTTTTGTGTAGTTCACTTCATTCCTGACCATGAATTTTTTTCGTCAGATCCGAGAGATAGCTCAAACGGTTCGGCCGGGCTATCGGGCTTACAAAGAAAATGCTCTCTGCAAGGGTTTGAAAAATGTGCAAATTTTCTCGACTGATTTTTTTTAGGGGGTTTAAAAGTAAAAATGTCGGTTTTCAGACTGTGTTCCGTGGGTAGGTTTTCACGGTAATAGGTACTGCGTGGCGTGCAAAATTTCAAGTTTTCTAGCACTTTCTAGAACTAATTGTTTAGAATTAGTATTGAACTCTGTCAGTGAGTGAGTGAGTCAGTCAGTTGTCACAATGCGGCTGCCTTTTATAGTATATTAGACTCGCCTTCGGCTCGCTGGGGGGCTACGCCCCCAGGCCCCCAAAGTAAACGCTTAAAATTCGGGGATAAGCGGAATTCGGTGACTGGGATTAAGTCTGGACATTAGGTAAATGACAAGGGATTTAAATAAATTGACTCCTTTATCATTGATTTTTTCCCAGGATTCGTTTAAAAACTTTTTTGACTTTGAGGGCGCAGATTTTGCGGTTAAACCGTTAGAGATAACGACAAAAAGTGACTGGACCCTTTCTTGTCGGAAAATTTAATTCTGTCTTTTCGATTGTGCCCTCAGATCTGATCCTACGACCTATGGTTTTAGCCAGAAAATGAGCTCGGGAAGAAAAGTCTGCACGGGTCAGCTATCTTGAATTGTGTTAGTATAAACATAATAAAACCCGACCTCAAGGCAGTATTTTAAGTCGAACAGGGGGTTTAATATCACCAGGAGACTATTCTAGTCAAGGCGAGAAAATTCCCTGGGTGGGTGATTAATGTTAAGGAGGTTAATTAAGAGACTAGAGGGGTGGGTTTAATTTCGTCAGATATTGTCTGGTCATATGAACAAATTCCCAGGGGGGGTTTAACGTTACCGGGGGATAAGTCTCCAGGGGGTTATCTGGTCAATACCAGGATCTTCCCACAGGGGGGTGGTTAAGAGATTTTGTGACTGGTAAAAATTCGGACATGAGGGTCATGGCAGGAAATTCCCTGGGGGTTTAATGTTACCAGGGGGGTTGAATTACAGGAGGTTCTATCAGGTCATACCAGGAAAAACCCCGGGGGGGGGGTTAATATTACCGGGGGTTAATGACACACTTGGGCCTTTTTTAGAGGGTATTTGGTTTCTGTGAACATAAGTAAATATTCCTCTGTCCCTATCTTATATTGACGCTTAGCTAACGCTCAGCCAACTCCCGAAGTTCACTGAACCTTTTTCTGTAAGATCACGTGATTTCCTAAATCCCGTTTAAAATTTGTTTTGAGTTACGGACCAACCGTTTTAGCCGCTATCAGCCCGGAATGTAAATTTTTAGCGATGAAATATGTGACCCAATATTTTCACTTAATGTCGCGTTTTGCCGGTCAAACTAAGGGAAATATAGAGTTGTATAAACAAGTCACTGGACCTTTTTTGTAGGTCCTCTTATTTCCTAAATAAAACGTTTAGTTCTTATTTTGACACTACCTCCGACCAATGGTTTACTTTCCGGCCGCTATCGACCCCAAAAACAAAAAGTTGTTTTCGCGTAAAAGTTTACAACAATAAGAATTGTACATAATCACGTTTTTCGGCCAAACCAATCGAGATAGGGCAAAAGATTTAACTGGACCTTTTCTGTAGATCGCGCATTTGCTAATTTGATGGGTCAATCAATCAGATTTGAGCTACGACCAACGGTTCGGCCGCTATCGGGGGCTTGAAACATTATTTTTATCGAAAAAATCTCTGGAATTTCAAAATGTTCGAGCGTTTTGTTCGCTTTAACAATGGAAGATAGAGCAAAAAAGTTCATTAGACCTTTTTTGTAGTTCACTTCATTCTCCTGCCTATGAATTTTTCCGTCAGATCCGAGCTAGCTCCAGCAATCGGCTTGCGGGCCGCTATCGGGCTTACAAAAAATGCCATGGGGTGAAGAATGCTGCGATTTTTTGGAATTTTTTTTTGAGGGGTTGAAAATGAAAAAAAACTCACTTTTCGGGATTTTCCTGGTGGTTACACGTGGAAAGCTATATGTGTACCAAATTTCAAGTCTCTAACTCATCTGGAAGTAGGTTTAGAATTAGTCTACTGAGTCAGTCAGTCAGTTACACATGCGGTTGTATATATATTTAGGTTAGGAATTAGTATACGTGAGTCAGTCAGTCAGTTATGCGGTTGGTATATATATTAGATATATATATACGTTTTCCAAATTTCACATTAGTTTACAGGTATAGTTTATTTAAAATAATAGGTTTACATTAATTTTAAAAATACACTCTTAATATGAAGAATATAATGAAGAATAATAAGAAATGTTATACTAAATCTAAATAGTTAAGGGTTGTTCTTTTAATTTATGGTACAATTTATATCCCCATGACGATTAAATTTACAGGAACTTTTAACATTACATTATATGCTGACCAATCTCTTAAAACTTACTCAAACAATCCTAATCCTCCGTAAAGATAAAATGGAAGAATACTCTCTTGGCTTTAATCCTGATGGAACGCACTGAACAGCTAAATTTGTAGTGCTACAGTTTTAGGATAGTTCATTATTTTTAATTTGGACAATGGTTCTCACCTTGAAATACCGCAACATCAACTTTGACGATTTGTGATTTATTTTATTTTTATTTTACACAAATTCTAAAGATATTAAGGTTTAATGTTTCCTTCGCAACTTTACAAAAAGATTGGGCTTGAGCGAGTGGATTAGTTTGTTCTAATATATTGAACCTGTGCTTACAGTTAGGGCACACGTTTCAGTTTTCTTTTTTGAATAAAACTTTACAGCCTCTTCAATTACATTGAAGTTAAAACGGGCATCGCAGCAAATGTTGTAATCATTTATAAAAAATTTGGAGTTATTCTCATTGTGAGGTAAACCTGAACCTATTCTCATATGTGTGTACATTGCTGTGTCATGTACGTTTGTTATAAAAATTTAAAAAACAGCTAATGCATTTCAACTGAAGTACTTTTTGTTTCATTCCGGGACTGTGCAAGCGTACCTCCAAAGTGATTGTGTTCGCTTATGCGTTGGCGGATCCGTTAAAAAGTACCGTTGGGAAATGTAATAAACAATTTTTAAGTCGTTGGTATCTTATAAATGTTAAATGACTATAGTAGGTTTTTTGTTACTTCGCTTTGTTATTTTTATTATATTATAGCAAATTACACAGTGATTTTTTGAGTTCTCTTAATTGTCATAGCGTATGTGGCAAGTTTGGTATATGTAACTTTACTACTATCGAGAAATAATAATTTGTTTCAATAAAATGCAAAAATGGTCGCCTAAAAACGACATACTTTCCGAACCTATGTTTGAATATTTTTTTTTTAATCATGAGTATTATCAGCTACAGAAGTTTGTGGCACCCTTTTCTGAACACTCTGTATATCTTTAGAGACGGAGTAACATTTATTTTAACCAGAACTGCTACTACCGTGGAAAATTTGTTTTAAAATCGAGATATGACCCTTTCATATTATATTGTAAGTGCACTCACTAAAAACACTTACGCCACTTTGTTTTCCTCCACACTGGCCTGTATATATTTCCACTCATGTAATCTATAAAAGGACCATGAAATGTTGCAGAGACATTTCCTATTTATTCCACTGTGGTACCTTAAGACCCTAAAAATCCTGTAATTTGAACAAAAATCAAGCATTTACTACTTGCTAAAGTCAAATGTTTAGAAAATGGATCAGGAGATTAGAATATTTTCCATTGACCATCACTTTATCATATGGGTGTTTTGTTTGGTGTGTCATTTAAAACGATAAGCTTATGTTGTCAGTTGTTCAGCAGGAAACTGTGTTTGAAGCAACGGGTTTCCTACCAAATACTTTCTGATATTGTATCAAGTAATAAATTATTTGCTTATTGTTGAGTTGTTTACCACTGAAATACAGCTGTATACGATTGGAACTGAATTAAAATTGATTCATTTTCTTGTCGCTTGCATTGTACTAAATATGTAGCCGTTTTAAAATACAAATGGTATATATTATGTAATCATTATAGATAAAATCTAAATTTTAAAGCTGACGTATTTTTTCGGAATAAAAAGTTATTAAAAATTACTTGGTAGAACTAAAAATTTTTACTTATTAAATTTATATAATATTTTAAAATTACTTAGTATCTACCAAGGCCTTTCTTTATACTCCTCAATCGTCAAAACCACATATTGAATTAATCAAAATAGTAGAAGAGTAGAAGAGTCTGTTTACAAAAATTGCCTCAGTTTATTTATAGATAGATTATAGCTGTGATACAGGTGTTATTTATGTTTTAAATAACAAACTTTTTAACGGTTCTTTATAAATGTGTAACGACCGAAAAAATGCATTAATTTATACACAATCAGCGACATCGGTCAGTTATGGCAGAAGTGAGACAAGTGACATTGATATCAGATGGAGAGGTGTGATAAAAGTTACATTATACATTTACGTGGGCATTCTTGTGTATCGTTTTGCTGGTTCAAAATGAAACTTTAAAGTTTCTTCTTAAATTGCAATGTCCTTAAATAATACAGGTAAGTCAACACCAGTCACTACCATGTAATAATTGTATTTATTTTGTAGTTATGCTGATCTGTTGCCATCATCACAAAGTAGGTTACACAGGTTAATGTGAAAACTTAGAATAAACAGGAAAGTGATTGTGAACTTGATATTTAACTACTCACTATAACGGTTCACTTACATTTTGAAGTACAAAATTAATATGTTTTGATTAGTTGGATGCTATCTTGACTTTTAGTTTTTCATTGTAAAGTGATTACTAATTATTCTGCTTAGTATCAGGTTAGATATATTATGCTGGTCATAACTTAAGACGGTTTTAATTTTTGTATTGCAAAATAGAGAAATTGAATTTTGGTTTGAATTTGCTTATTGTTTTAATTGAGGCAAAGTAAATATTGCCCATCGTACCACCATATAAAGAAATTTAATGATTGTAAATAAATCTAAACGTTTATATAATAATATATAAAACATTATTATGATAACTATTTTGCATTTCTTGAAATAATACTTTATTATTATCAAATGTAATTAGGTTGAATTCATAAACACTAATAGGTTTTACTAATAAATTTTTTACTGCGTCCAAAGTTTTTTGTAATATTATAGTTCTCATGATAGATTTGGCCAAGAATTTTTGTTTATAATTGTAAATTCCTGGAATTTGTACTAACTTCAGACCACTATTTAATAGAACTAATTAAAATAAATTATATAATTTCATAAAACGTATATTTTGTTGAGTTCATTCATTTTTTCGTAAATTATACGAGAACGTGATATATATTTCTATAAATGTATTATAAAAAATTATATTTTATCTTAATAATGCATTATCATTATTGATAGGACTATTGTCTATAAGCCACGAATTTGGCCTTCTAAAAGGTGGGGTCTACTGTCATAAAGGGTAAGGCTTGGTCACATCAATTTATAATGAAAATATTTGAAGCTTCATTGCAAAAATAACATTTAAATAGAACAAAAACACCTAGAGACTGAGAAAATTATAAACTTTTAAACAATAATAAAATTTAACGGTAGTAAAAATTATATGGTTGAATGAATATTTAAACTTTTACACAAATCACAGAGCTTTCACAATACAGTATACAATATGCAAGGTCATGGAGCAAGACAAAACGTTTCAGTTCATTCGGCTGTACTCTTGTGTTGGCTAACTGCTGAACATACCAACCAATAATATAATACCTGTTAAAACCAAAATAATACCCCGCACACCAATAATAGTAGTACTAGTTGTTAATAAAACAACACTTTTTCCTAATAGTTTATTTTTTGGGACGAGGCCTTTCGAAACAAAAGTTTTCGTCCATCAGGCGAGTCCCACAAATAAATATTTTACATTTTTTTTTTTCATAATTTAATATTAAAATACTTTATGCCAATATTTTTTCTATAAACTCTGTTGTATTGCTTTTGATCCCACACTGTTCACCTCTTAAATATTTTAAAAGTCCGAAAATATTTAACAAAAAATCTACAAAAAGTCATATATTGAGAACATTTAGTAAAATTAATTTCAATGTGCCGTACGCAATAAGTTGACAATTTTTCGATCTATGTAATGTAAATTCCATAACATATACTTTTGCGTATTGTTATGAAAAATGAAACGTTTTTTAATCAATTAAATTTGCCATTAATGAATATTAAGTAAACTATTTTACCAGACAAATCAAGATAGGCATAATACAGTCGTGCAGGGAGTTAGACAAACGTGACGTAGATGCTGCCAGGAGCAGGGGTGACTGTCTGGTTAGCGCTTCCAGCACTGCTGCTAGCTGCCGAGGACCTGGACTCCAGCACCTGCCTCACCCTCGACCCATTCGACAGCGCGCTGCCCCAGACCACACCCTCGCCCTACACCCTTTCTTGTAGCAAGACTGGGAAGATCACGAACCAGGACTCCGTCATCTTCACCATCAAGTCCTCGCGACCACGGGTCGACTTCCGACGGTTTCGTGGTGCAGGCACTGGAACCGCAAGAGCGGTGTGGCCGTGGGCATGTTCGTGGACACAGGAGACGCCGACATCACCGTCGTCAACTGTTTTGGTCGTTCTGAGGTAATGTCTTATTGATGTTGTAAGTGGTAACTGAAATACAAATAATAGGTTTTTTACTGATGATTCATAAGATAACAAACCTACCTAACATCTGAACAAGTTTTGTGTTAGTTTTATTCTCACACAACGGTTTATAAGTACAGCAGAGAGTTCCGTGAGACACCTGTGTGATATAACTGACTATATGATAACTACCAGAGCTGACAGTGTAAGACAGGGGCAGGTGTACGATCTCTGATTAATTGCCGATATTATGTAAGGCGTGTAGAGCTACAGCTGGGATTAGTCTAACGTGACAAGTTGTAATTCGTGTTAGTCTTATAAATTATTTTCTTACTTAAATTAATTATAATGGAAATATTCATATTTACTGCAATTCTAGAAATATAAAAAACATGAAATGATTGAATGCAAACAGTATAATTATAAGTAGTTACAATACAAAGCATTGGCCGTGAACGTAGATTGCATAAGTAAACTCAAAATTACAAAATAGTATAATATTTCCACATTGTTTCTGGATATAAACTATCCAGAGTTGCTTATATTGGCTGAGCAGTAAATAAATCCATACATGAATAAGATTAATCAAGTGTGAGGCTTCCATAGTACCAGTGTATAAATTAGTATTAAGCTAGATGTTCTATCATGAATTAAAATCCCCCTGTACATAAAACAGTTTTAAGTGTTAACAGTTTTAACTGGTATTGTGTTACAGAACACTGCGGTAGAGTTCGATACAGAGCCGAAGACAGAAGCTCGCATGAGATGGATGCCTGACTTTGACTACGCAGGCAATATCACATTCTTGTAAGCGATTCCATATAATATATTAGAGAGTTAAACAAGGAAAACAAATAGTTATTATGGTCCCATATCATAATAAAACTATTTAATTGTTTTAAAATAAGAACTATTTTAAACAACTATTATGACACGTCTCGTTTTAAAGAAGTTATAAATCTCTATCTGGATGCTGAGTTATTTTTACCAGGGTTTTATGAGTTATTTAGACAAAATTCTAATATTTTGAACCTATAGGTTAAATATATTTAAAAAGTATAAACTTTACAAGAAAAACAAAAAAAGCTTTTGGCTACGTACCAATCACTTCCTGTACTGATTCTACAACCAAAAATAGGGTGTTAAAGTGCCTTAAAGTTTTAAATTGTTTTTACGGGGGTAAAGCTCAGGGTCGTTTTTACTAAAATCGGTTCACTTATGTTTCACTTTAATTAGTGAGAATCTCGCCAATTAACTTTTATCTCAAACACAACTCTGTGTTGACTCTCAACAGAGAAAGTGTAATATCGTGGATACTGCAGTGTTCCACTTATGCTGGTGCGTATGTGACGTATTGTTTATGCTCTTGATTAGTGTTCTTGTATAGTGACATCAGTTGGGTAAATTTTTCTTAGTCTGGACTTCTATGCTGATGATGTTCAAATTCAGCTATGGTATAAAACTTTTGATTAATAGTCCTACATTTGCACTTTTTATATTTTAAGTACATATTTATTTACTACGTGTTTTCCATTTTGGAAACCCCCATTAGGTGATTGTAAGCATACCCGAAATTCTCAGGAATTGAAAAACCGTGGCAAGAATTTTTAATAGATTCTATTGCTAGATTATATTTCCTGGTTTGTAGTTATAATTGATTACAAGACTTAAGAATGTATCTAACGCAAACATTGTCTCTGCAGTATACAAGTAATAACTCGGGACCATTACAATCCTTACTTTCCAAGCCAGTGCTAAACCTCACTACGACATCATTCTTATACCGGGAATGTAGATAGGTCGGACTTGGTGCTAGTGTGGACTAACCAGCTCGCTCCCCTTGATCTTACCCCTAGGTTTTTCTCTTTATGGGGTTTTAGAAAAGTGAACTAAACCAGACTAACCAAAACTTAATGAGTTAAAAAATGCCGACTGAACACTTCGGTCTATAAATAAAACGGCAGAAATGTTGGATCTTCTGAGTCAAGTTTTCATTTCTGTCAGGAAATAAATAGGGGAAATATAATTTATTTTTGAGTTCAAAAAAAGGTTCAGGAAATATTTTAAATTTTATTGCGATTATTTATTTTGAAGTTATATTAAAATTACTAAATATTCAACAATTGTTAACAAAAGTATTGATTTTTAATGTTTTCTTAAATTAAAACCTCTAGTTTGCGACATTGATCCTCTTTTATAAGAGCCATTCATAATAATATGTCACGAAGCATCGATTGCGATGAAAAGTTGCGGTCATGTAAGAGTAATTGTTGTAGGTTGTCGAAATACCATACGTAATGTAAGGAAAAATGTGTAACATATAAACACATGGGCGAATAGTGTCCGCTTTTACTTCTTGGTCTTTTAATCAATAAAGTTATTCTTTGGAACAAGAGACCCTGTATCATGTTGCAGATCACACAGACGAAGGAACGGACAGATAAATAGACAGACAAAATATGCATTCAATTTGATAGCATTTGAGAGCGTTCCTCTTTCCTACACAAGGAACCGGAGTTTTTGTAAAAGTTCGAAAGTTTGGGACTACAAAAAGAAATGTAGATGATCAATCACTGTTCAAGGCTGTTGACTGAATCCATGTTTCTTATTACGGAGAACTCATTACATTCCACTTAAAGTTTGCTATTATCAATATAAACTATAATGTAAGAAACTAATATTATAGTTGTCAGAAATTTACCATCTCTCCATTGAATCTATTGACAATCATTAATTGCTTTCACTTATTCAGTAATTATATGGAAACACTTATTGCATTATTGACATTGTAATAATAATATTTGTCCATACCCAAGCGCTATATAGCTATAACCATGTACGGTAACGACAGCAGATTTATAGAACCATATAACGTAACTTTAGCAACTTCAGGTTTAAATAACATGTAAATAATAAACACAAATTAAGATTATTTCAATTCTTGTAAGTAACCTTAATCTTATAGTATCCAAATATAACTGAATTATCCGAATTTTATCTTTCAATTGATTAGTGATTAATACATTGTGCTATAGTTTTGTATTATTTCCTGTTTTAGGGCCACAATAGTCCCAGTCTGGGGAGATATTCCTGGTTGAGAGAGAAGGGAGATTCAATCTCTGTATACAATCCGTGGTAGAACTTTACATATTGCTATTGTATGTTTGTATATTTTCTTTGCTGTAAGTCGTACTGTATTATTATTTCTAACCCTTTTTTTTCACGTAGGCAAAAATCAGTTTACACACAATACACACAAGGAATAAAAACTACTAAAAGTCAATTATTTCCACATCTGTAACAAAGTTGTTTTACATACCAAATTTTAGACTGTAATTGTTGGATAGAAAAAACATTTAGAAACTGTATTTACCAAGACTATCAAACTTATTTAACGCAGTGTAATGAGACTAGATGAGTGTTGAAGCAAAACCGTCTTGCTGTAGTTCCCCGAGTGCTGTGTAAAAGTTGTTTACTGTACAAAGTTTATTTTCCAATGAATAATAAATAAGTTTCCAATATGACTAACATTCTTCTAAACAATACCCCTAGTGTTTTTGTATTTTTTTCGTAAAAAAGGCAATAGATTTGTACTGTTAAGGAAAGACACATTAAATCATTAATTTTGGCTGGTTAAGTAAGTTTTCGACGAGTTTATAGTACAGTGCGGAATAAACAAGTGACGGAAAATGATGAGTCATACAATTAATAAAGGGTAGTATAAAATGGCATTTTTATGAGTAAGATACACACCTTATTTCAAGTATAACAATTTGCTTGTAGAAAAGTAATTATTTGATAGTATACTTATTAGAATTACATATATTCTTTGTGTTATTGGAATAGCATGCTTACACATTGTACGTTGTAATAATTTTAACTGAAGATATTACTTAAGAAAAACAATTGAATGTTAGAATGAGGGAATCATATGAATATAGATATATAAATGGCAAGTACATCAGGAGTATGAATGGAATTCATAGAAGGACCAAGATGTTGGTTTTAGAGAAGTTAGTGGTGGACCCTGCAGTCCCTCTGTCGCAGTATCGCTCTTAAGTTACATATGGAATTTGCGGTAGAATTATCTACATGGAAGGGGATCCCTCAAGTACAATTCTGGATATATTATCTTATTCTAATAAACACAATCCATTAATTCTTTGATTGAATATTACTAAATTAAACTAATTTTACATAATGTTTGTAAATACAAATATATATAAACTAACAACTTCAATAGTTGTCTATTTGTCAATTTAAAATTATTACTTTAAAAAAATTAATACCCCTTTATGTACTTCAAAAATACCATACACTACGTTTTTCTAAGCGTTTTCGCTAAAAACAAAAATCTCAATGTATTTGGATTAAAATACGTTGAAAATTGTTAAAAACCTACACGAGAAGTTTGCATATAATGCAATTCTTGTGGCAATCTAATTTATAAATGTCTTTACTAAATCTTATTTTCCAAATTTTATATTTTAAAATCATACAAAATATGTTTAATAATAACGAATTATGTATGTGTAATGAAATTTCAATCATTTTAGGTATTAATGTACAACAGTTATACTAACATTTACCCACTCAAAGTCAACTAATAATGTGATACGCCATACAAAACTTAAAAGTGTGATTTGTTTAAATAAGGCAAATTTTACTTCTCAGAACAGTTTGTTTTACAATATTAAATACAAGGGCTGTAAGAACAGATATCCTAATGGAGTTGAAACTGTTCAATAAAAAATAAAAACCATTAAAACGTACAGAAATAGTAAACTAAACCTGTACACAGTGTTACATTTATAATTTTTTAAAAGGGAAATGTGTTAAAAATGTAACTTCATATTGAAAATGCAATATACGAGTGTTTCCCTAATACTGTTTGCATATTACACATAATGTGCAGTGACCAAACCTGCACGTGTTGCTGGACAAATGTGACATTTACCAGCAGAACGTCACCGAGACACTTTGTGCAATTAATTGAAAATGTATCCAAATGTGTCTGTAATATACGTGACATTTCCATTAACTACGTTACATTATTGTGTGTCACAGCAAATACAGTAAATTTTCGTCTAACATTCTAATTAATAATTTCACACTAGATTAAGGCAATATTACTAATTATGAAACAAGATATAATTGTTTTTTACTATTATAACAGATCACTAATATTATATAGTGTATAAAGCAGTTTCCTAATGCAATGCCAATAATAAACGCTCGTCACAGTAATTGACTCTAATTATTTTATTGTATTGAGTGGTTTATATTCTGATACCTTTGTAATAAACATTTATGAAGGTACGGTTATTGGTCTTTAAACTATAATAGAAAATACTATAGATCTATAGGATTAAAAAAGGAAAACTATAATATTATAAAAAGGAAGATGTTTGAAATCCAAAATACACTTAAGAAATTCAAAATTTGAAACTTTTGGTATTGAAATTGATTGTAATCTTGCAGAACCTAGTTTTGAAAATCAATCTGTCCATACTACACTACAGAATACATTTGAAATATTATACATGATCTTACTAAACCTTGCTTATTGATCAAAATTATTGAAAACCTAAATCAAATTGTTTAAATTTCTATTAGAATTTATTAATTCAAAAAGTTGTTTATCTATAACAGGTTTTAAAGGAAATTTGTAACAAAAGATAATTAAAATAACTGTTTATTTAAGATGGGTAAAAATATAATTTCTTTGATTTAAATAATAATTTTGGGTAATCACAATAAATAACAAAAAAATAACTATTTCCTTCATAATGCATCTTCTGTCACAATGAATCCGGTTACTATACGCAAAGGAAAAATGATTAGTGAAACCTTTCATATCCAAATATAACATATATACAAATATTCATTCATTAACAAAAAGACTATTGTTGAGAGAAAATAATGAATATTTGCCCAAAAGCAATGATTTTCTTAAAATTTATAATTGTAGAAATTAAGAAAAGAAACATAAATTGCATAAATGCTGACAACAGTAGTAAAATTTTGCATTTAGTTAAATAATAAGGGGTGTATTAATATAGCGTTATAGGATGCTTGTAACAATTCATTAACACACTATGTTTATTGGTGAATATGGAATATATCCTCTAATTATAAGATGAAACAAAATCATTTTGGAGAAAACCATTACATTAAAATTATTACAGAAAACTGAAATAATTTCAAAGCACGTTGTAAAAAGTTAGTTAATAGACCTTACTTAGTTTCTAAAGAGTCTAGTGAAAATATTCATCACATATTCATCTAAACTACAATGAATTAAGTATATGAATGTAATGTAATCAGTGCTTAAAATAGAGACTTATTATTACGAAAACTTAAAACAGAGTATCCCTAATTTTGAAAAATTTTACTAAGAATTCGGGTGATCCAAACAGTATAAAAATGTATATATAACAAAAAATCTGTAAATATTATATGGACTATGGTTATTGTTTTAAAACTAATACAACAGAATATCTACTTATTCATGAAATAATTAAACGATCTCTTTTAATATTGAATGAGTTTCTAAATGTCTTTGTAAAAAACCCATTAATATCTCCTCCAAATTTAAAATGAACAGCAAATTTTTTACACAGTGTGCTGTTTGAATTCATATTGATATACATGAACCGCTTCCCTGGTTCAATATAGGCGGATTACTGCCTGGAACATGAGAACTACAGGAGAAACTAACTTTAAGGGGAGCCCAACGTCCCTGTACCGTCCAGTTTAAATTGGGCTTGTTTTAGGTACACCTTTCCTAAAAACTAATCATCATACATAATTGAAATTTACCAAATTTGTTGATCTATATCTAAGAAAGCTTTAGACAAAGAATTATGAAAATAATCATCATAAATAAGACCCTTAAGATAATGGCAGAATGAATGTAATAATAACTTTTTAGTCAGTTTCTCTGCCGATAGTTGTTTAGAAACAGCTTCTAAGTTTAAATTATGAATTCAGAATTCATAATAGCTTAGTAGAAAAAAACTTATTATGCCCGAAATGAACTTTTATTATATGTTATTATTTTCATGTTATTTAAGATTTGTAATAGCATTATTTAAAATCTAAATATTACCGTTTTTTAACAAGGCACTATAATAAACCATGCTACACCAAAATGTATTGTTTAGTGTTACATGTTACATGAGTGTTTGTTGCGTGTAGATGATTAATATAATTTTGTTTTAAATTAATAATAGTATTTAATAAGGAAACCTAAGATTTTACTAAAGTATTGGCTGTTGATTTAGTATAACGCTATAAAAAAATTTTAATAAGAAACTTTAGTAGGTGCCATTCTAAAACATTTAACCAAGTGTAATTTAGTTACATAAATGTATGTAGCACACACTCTGTACTGCCATAGACAAGTGCCGCACACAAAATTACCAGTATTACCACCTATATCGGCTCGCAGTGTAAAAGTGACATGGTTAACGAGTGTCCTACATGTAGAGGTTCCTGTTATTGCTAATAGTACCATGTTGGGCCGGGACAAGTGTGTGTGTTATGGACTCTACTATCGCTACACAGTATTTCGGAGTCATCTTGTTCACTGGATCTCTCAATGTTTACTGTACAAAAAGCTTTAATATGAGTTTTTATCAAAACTTTGATTACTTCGTACTTATTTATTTTAGTAAATATAAATAAAATATTTTCCAATACAATCCTACTGCTTAAAACAAAATTACTTTATTTGGCCCCAAAGATTATAGCGTGGCTGCCTATGTGAGACAGTGCAATATCTGGCCATGTGTCTACATCCACAACAATTACATGTATGCTACATACGTGAAACTATTATAATAATAATTAACATACAAATTGATAATTAATGTTTTGATAATTTTATGTTGCAGGTAGCTGCATTTTTAAAGTTAGTTTCCTTCCATTTCGAAAAAAATCGATTTGTGTCCTTACCCGACAGTTAAATTTCATTGAATGTACTTTGATAATTTATAACATTTATACATAGACTGAATTTATAAATATGTGAGCCTTCTAATTTCAAAAAAGTTGCTGCTAAAAGCTAGAGACGTTAAGAGGAACAACCATATGATAATATTAGTTTAAGCTTTGGGTTTCTCTAAGTTGATTTGTGTGTCTCCACTGTGGTACACAGGCATTCAGAGGTGTAATGAAACATGATAATATAGTTTAGAGTTTGAAAAATCCCCAATACTATGTATATATAATAAAATAAATTATTTGTACCTTAATCGACTTCTAATCACGAACTCAAATTTAGGGGAGCTAAACAAACGCGTGACTAGAAAAGATTGCAGTACAACCCTCAAATACAAAACGAATTTAAATATGTATATTTGAAATCATTGTATAGGGGTACACTACTTTTTACCCTAAGTTACTCTAAAAATGAAAATCCCTTCAATATACTTAGGCTCTTTCCGAAGTAAAAGGGATGTGTTATGTTAGATAATCGTGGTTTTATCAGTCAATGTAAAGCCGGTTGTTTAATTACACAAAACCTGCGTATAAAATACTGTTATCTAACATTCTGTATGGATATATTTGAGTGGACCTTAAAGCTTTGAACAGTTAGTGAATCAGGCCAGAAGTGAATGTTTACATTTACTAATCAAAGACTTCACTCAGTGAAAAAAAAGCAAGGCCTTACGCTGGTATAAAAGTGTAACCATGTAATCGATACTGTAATCTCCACCTTTTTAATTTTTGTTTTTCATTCAAAATGTCCTACATGGTGTATGCATACATTCCCATATAAGTAGGTTTATGTCTACGTAGTGGCAAAGTAGATATAGGATACAATTCGGTCGTAATGTTATACATAAAAATGGCCACCTTGGATTTTTTTGTGTAGTCCTATGTCGGTAGTTTACAGTATTCAGCAAATATGTAATAGAGTTTTATTTATTATGGTAATGAAGTCTGGAAAAAAACGTGTAAATTTTAACAGCCCAAAAGGAGAATTGCAACCTCAATATTGAAAATTAAGAGAGAAAGTTTTTTATATACAAAGGTTGGAGTACGTCACACCATGTACAACAGGCCTTGTCTGAGGAGATTTTCCTATGGACAAATATCCATTTTTAGACATACAAAAACCAGTCACTACGATGTGATAGACACGATCTTTAAGCACGGTGGACCAACCGAGTGTTCAAACACATAACTTAGCTATGGTACGAAGGGTTTGATTCAATTGAATTTGAGTTTAGCTCCAGTTCATCTTCCTTTTATTGCAGTATATGGTATCTGACGCTGTCTCAGATTTGCCTCCTGGAATTTTTGAATTATGTTTCGTCTGAAAGGATCCAGAGAAATTCGACGACGAAACAAAATGACATTGTTTATTACATTGTTTCGACATCAGAGAAACCTATAAATAAACACTTTCAAATATAAATTGAATTTGAGGAAGGTGAACTATGAATTTGACGTCCTGCAATAGCTACGTCATGTGTTCAAAACAGTGTTGAAATAATTAAAGTTTACAGTGAGTCAATGAGGATACTAGACGTGAGTTTTGTGCTGATATCCACATCTGGTCTCCAATTTATAACATAAAATATCTAATTTATTGTTTTTCTTTTACCTCTAAAGAGGCAAATACAAATGCCACCATTTTGAAACGTCGTACGATTTTCTCGTTGCAATTTATGGTTATCCTTGAGACCAATGTAAAAATATTTCCCAAAGAACAAAGCCAAATTCCAGAGAGTGACATGCACAATTATCGAGCTCATCGTTACTCATATATAATATGAAGCTTCGCGGAAACTCTAACGTATATAAGCCAATTTAATTACGCGAATATCGTGCGGATAACAAACAAACACAAATGCCGACAGAAATGAAATGTTTTACAGTGTCTAGAGTGATAGATAACTAGATAGCTAACGCTCAGGCTAACAATTGTATGAGTACGCCACATCTTGTGTCACGTAACAGACTTCCTTTGAAGTTCGATGGAAAATTTAATTGTACAGTTATTGATGTAACTGATAAATAGATACGACAGACAATCATACAAAAAAATTTTTTTTTTTATACCTCAGAAAAAGATTGAACATGCAACATGACATATCCTAATATTATCTACGTTCAAGTCGTCTAAAATAAATGTTATGCCCAATAATAAAGTCTATAGGTTAGTTCTTTTAGAGATATTGTGCTGGACTGACAGGCAAACAGACAGACTGAAATAAATTTATCCACCCCCACGAGTGATAGTGTAACAAACATATCTGTTTGATTTAGATCAAACCATTCTCGGTTTGTACTAGCTCTGCATTATAGCTCTGTTTAATTTATAGCTCTAATCTGGCCATGTTCGAAGCAACAACATAAATTAGTCGTTTAACAAGATGACGTCAGTACAATACAAACTGCACTAGGAGGTTTGATATAAAAAAACTCGTTTTACTAACAATAGATGGATGGAGAAAGATTCGCAAAACAATTATTTGGTCTTAAAAGTAATTCTTGCCATCAGTATATCCTAATTTTCTCAACATTTGTCTTAAATGTTTCTGAACCTTCATCTATTGTTACATACTGATCATGATTTGACTATTTCGGACGTGAACTAAGAGGTCTATTGGAATTCATCGGAAATCAATTAGAAACATTCATAGTAATCAGCTAGAGCTGACACTCTTACGGTTTACAGCTTAATACATGTTTTATTTTATAAACATTGTACTTTCATACATGCTATTTTTCATAAAGTATGTTTATTTTTTTTAAAATAGGATTATAATGATTACGAAGACAAATATAACAAAGGCAAGTAGATATAAGTAAATAGATAATAAGAAATTTGTAATAGTAGCCGAATTTTATACAATTAAAACGGTTAAATTTACATAATTACTTGTTGGTTACAATGTCCTGTTTATTTAATACTAAGCTTAAACTATTGGTGGACTTCCTGATATAATTTGGTTCGTGTGAACAACCTAAGTAATGTCTCATCGTAAATAACCAACCATTATATAGTGTTTCCAAAGGACTGATATATATTGTAACAGTTTTTTTTAAGGAAAAAAGAAACTCTAAGCCGCACACACAAAGATTTAAAAGTACTTTTCTCTCTGCGGTTCCTGATTACTTAAAAGGAAGTCTACTTACCGCAGAGAAGTCTGAGGGTGTAAAGCATAGGCGATTTAACAAATATTTTCAAGATTACAGTAAACAAAACCATTATATGCAGATGAAGATTAAAAAGTTAAGGTTATTTTAAGTTTTTGAACATTGCAAACTACATTCTAAACATTATATTGATAAATTAGCGAATTCAGAGAATAAATTAAGTACAATGCAAACTGAAACATTCACGCAGGTTTCACAACTGATCTCTAAAACAATATCATCGAGGAGATCTGAAGGATAAACATTACTCTTTATGTGGATTCAATTTGTGGAACAATATTTTTTTTCGCCTTCCCTAATCTCAACTTGTTCTTATAAATTCACTTTTTATAATAAACCTAAATTATAAAATTATACAAGCTGTCTTATTAAAAAAACCTTTATTATAAAAAAAATTAAAATTAAAACTGTAGGTTTCTCTCCATTTAATATTTTTTAATATTATTTTGGCCTGTCAATACATATAAAATTACAAGTAATATGACCTATACTTACATATACCATAAGTTTTAATTTATAGTTTAAGTTATGTTTACGTAACTAATGCTTTAGTGTTTTAGACGAGTTTTCCGCGGAGCAAAATATGAATATAACCAAAAATATAATAAACATAGCTGTCCTGGAATTGTTATATGTATAAGGATACTCAACAATTTGGAAATGATAGGGGATAGAAAAGAAGGTGAAATTACCAATGTAGTTTTTGACGTGACAACGTCTTAAATTAGATTGCGGCTCGGAGTCACTCATGAAAAAGTGTAACGCCGGTAACGTTACGATGCCCGTCCAGTGGGTCCGCCGGCACGGGATCCGCACGGGATAAAGCAGATAACTGTGGGTCCGCCGCACGGGATAAAGCAGATAACTATGTTTATTCGTGAAAATGTGGAGTGCTTAGATTCGTCATTTACAACAACTACAACAATAAAGGTAAATAATTGTACACTGATATTTCAATTATCGTAAACTATGATTGATTGATTAATTGTTAGATTGACACAAAAGTTGAGAAACTGAGTTTATAGGTTATATGTCATACTAATTGACAAATGTTGATAGTGTTAAGTAAATTATTAGTTTAAATCACTCTGCAATCAAATCGTAATTCAGTCCGATTGAGAAGAAACAGCGCGTATTGCTAGTCAAACATTTAAAATAACAAATTATAACCTCTAACCTGTCATAACAGTGCGACCAAACAAACGAACTAAACCGACCAATCACCACGCGCGGAGTTAGAATTTAACTGTGTTTAGCAAGAATTTCAAATTCCAATTTTAGTAAAATGTTTTATTCAACTTTAACCATTTACAATAACAAATTTTAATTAATTTCAAATTATGTACAATGTTTTAGTAAACAAAATATATTTCTATAGTTTAAAATTTGTGCAATTCTTATTTTCATTCAATTCCTTGTTCCTATTGTGCAATTTAACAATATTCATATCAATAAATATTCTACCGAGAAAAAGACGTTTGTCACGTAAAATCTTTCGCCCGTAAAACCGACTTTACAGGCAACCATAATTTTTTTTATAAAGTTAAATAATAGATTAACTACAAGCGAAAGGATGCATACGGTATATGTCTCTAAATCTAAACTATTCTATCAGTTTATATTTTCAAACAAATTACTGTATCAACATAAATATAACGTATAAAAGAGAAATAATGCTATGTAAGGCAACAATAGTACTGCTTTCAATTTTTGTGAATCAATACATGCTATATAAATATAGGAGAGCTATTTGAAAATCGTGAAAAAAAACTAAACAAAAACAAACGCATATAGCTCAGGTCCACACAATCAGAGCAGCACCGGTGATTGCACTCAGTTTTTCCATCTCGTGTAGTTTTGGGGCGCTGCGCCGGGTTGCGTGGCTTTATTTCATGTTCAATGGAACCTGTAAAATAAATCTTGATTATTTTCACCAACAATTGTAATGAAGACGACAGATGAAAACATACAATATACTGTATATAATATACTGTATATTCGCGATGGCGAACATCTAGCGAATTGTTATATATAGTGACTTAATCACAGGTTGCCTTGTTTTGACCGATGAAGGAAAATATGTACCGTACGTATGAGTGAAAAAGTTACTGCGATCAAAAAAGAGCTATGTCCACCCGTTTTTAAATTCACTCCCGGTCTAATTTTACCTTACCGAGTCACAGGTTGAGTTTATATTGCTGCAGTGATTTTGTGTGAATTTAAATGGATTTTTTTTATTAAATTTTATTAAAATATTAAAAAAAATTGCAATATTCATTGAGTTTCGTTTCTGTGAAAATTTACACCAAAACTACACAATGTAACCTTTTTGATTTAAAACGTGTAGGTCTGATGACTTTTTGAATATGAAAGGCCTGACATAAATACAATATAAATACATGATTGGAATGTTTATTTATAAATGATTTAATATTCAGATTATTGAAATTAAAACATACTTTACCAAACTTTAAGTTTTAAACTTGTTTAAGCTCACCTAACTTGATGGGGTTACAAATAAATTAATTATAAATCTCTCCGCAATGATTACATAGAGATATCTTGTAACAAACTGTATACGAACGAGTTTCTTAATCCATGCATTATACGAGTACATGTCCACCAATACTGTTTCATGTTATATTGGACTACTGCGCACCTCTGTGTTATAATTGCGAAGCCCAAGATGCGAGAATAAGGGAATGGCTACTCATAGATGTTAGCACTCAACCAGCAGATAACAACGTATCCCGTCTTGGTGAGGATACCCTCCCGTACTTAAAAGATTGAAAGAAGTTCATACCGCGCTTATCTAAGACAACTTTACCTCACCATAAGTTACGTAAAGAAATAATTTGCTATTAAAATAACCAAGTTATTCTAAGTAACAGTTATATGCATAGGTATAGTATATAATTAGTGTATACATAGTTTTTACTTAGTTAATTTCACAATTAAAGTACAAATATATCACATTCAATAAATGATATCATCTAAAAACCCTAAATAAATGAAATGCCTACAAGCTTGCTCTTATAATAAAATTTAACGACTCTTAATCATGACCCAGTTCACAAGAAAAAGATTTCTTAAAATATTATATTATTACTGTATAATTTAATGCTCTAATGGAATCCTGAAAGTCTTCATAAAAATATCCGCGTATGCACCGCAAAACTGATGATTTATACAGTCGATATTTCTGTGGAACAATTCCCTAATGGAGCGTTAATAATGCATTAAATCTTCCTTCTCTAAGTGCTTTGGACTGTGCAGCTTGTCCCTGGTTTCTTTCTGTCAGCACTTTACTTCAAACAGTTTACTTCCTTCATAGCGGTTTACTTACATTAATCTGCTGGTTGCATAAATATGCAATTACTCAATTGTTCTAAAAAAACAAAATAATGCGATTCTGTCACTGCATCATTAATTACTTACACATATCCTTAAGCGCAACTATTCAGTCACAGGCTTTGCAAGGCTGTAGCTCCAATCTGTACACACCAACCAATACTAGACTGGCCGCAGGAATGGTAAGTAACCTTAGGGACCGATTAACAGCGTACAGTGTGTTAACAGTTGTCACCGCATCATTAATTACACGTATCCTCAAGCACAACTATTCAGCCACAGGCATAACTACTCTCTATATCAGTTTTGTACATACCAACCAACACTAGACTGGCCGCATCTAATTTCTTATTCATTAAGCACCGCATCGTTTTTTTGGTAGTAACATGGGTTAGACCTTATACTCCTGTCACAACGGAAATTATTGTATGAGATATGCATTTGATCTCAGGAGGAATTGAGCATATAACGCCCTGTTATATTAATTCAAAGATCTTGAAGTTAAATGACCTCAGATCAAATAAAAATCTTAACATTGGTCCATTCAATTTTACATTCTGGCTTTCCAAATTATTTCTTAAACGATTTCCAATTTGTCCTCTCAAAGTGGTGTGGATAGAACTCGCTCTGGTTCGTCTGTGCTCCGCATGCCGTTGCACAGAACTACTGTATATGACAATTCTTTTGTAGTAACGGCATGTCGTCTGTGGAATTCCCTTCCTCGTACCATAACATCCTTAGAGAGTCGTCCTCCGGTTCGTGGCGTCCGCTGAGGGAGCACTATCTGGGGCAGATGGTTGGGGCGGGGTCGGCATAGGCCTCTTTCGCTGCGGTTGCACTGGCATGAGTAGTGTGCGTGCGTGAGGGTAGTGTGTTTGAAAGATTCATTACATACAAGTATATGTTATTATTTTTGTTTGAGTATGTGTTTTAAAAATAAGTTTATGTACCTTTTTAATCATTATATATTTTTTAGTTTATATTCTTCAATACAGTTGTACTTTTTGTTATTCATATTTAAAATGTTTACAGCAAAATATTTAATTTTATTATTATTAAAAAAATAAGAATATTTATTATAGCTACTATATGAGGTTAAATGTAAGAAAGGGCCATGAGGCCCTAATTTCGCCTCAAATAAAGAAATATTTCATTTCATTTCATTTCAACGAATCATTGCCAAATTATGGTTAATACCCTCCAAAGAGGCGTCTATACTTACTGTTTGAAATAGGTTTCACTCTGAAACCCCACCAAAACTCTCAGTCTACTCATAAATGTTTCAGTTATGCAGACTGAATTTTATGAAGATTTGTTTAGAATTACTTAAGTAGCCGTGGTGACACATTGATATATACAAATCTGTTTATATAACCATGGTGAAATATTGGATTAAAATAACTTAGGTAAAAAAGTTTACATTTAAAACGCAATTAAGTATTGCTTAGTATGCAACTATAGTATGTGCTTGTTTTAAAGGTGGATATCCTCTCAAAGTACCATACATGATTGAAAGCAGAAAACTTGAGAATAAAATACCAGTATTGGAAAACGTTTTTAATCTGTTTAGCTAAAATTACGGGCAGTTTTATAAAATAAAGAGTCTTTTATTAGTGAAAGCATTTACAATGTAATATGATAAAGCTCTATGATATTTTCCAAACAGAAGCAGTCATATCAGTAACAAATGATTTCAGTATCCATGGTTGAGGGAATTAAAAATGTAATCAAACTTTGTAACAAAAAGTATTAGCATTCGTTTCTAAAATTGTTAGGAAGCTTAATGTTCACAGAATATTTGTAAAACCTACTTTATTAACTGGGTAGAGTGTGAAAATCAGTGCATAATAAATGGGCAATTAATATAAAATCAAACGTTTAAACCTCTTCGTGAGACACTGTACGTCCAACAATTTTTCTTTTTGAAACCGGTTATCACTTATAAAGAAGAATCAAAATTTTCGTACACCAAAACAGATCTGGTAAGTAAAAATTGCATCAAAAAGGAAATTAAGCAAGAGCTATGTGGTGAATCTGAAGACCTAACACTGTCAACATTTTCCATGTTTTATGGGCTGATCACTTCGATAAGCGATCGTACTTACCTGGAATTAGAACACATAAATACATGTACCTAAAGTTAATATATACGAATTTAACTACATAAGAGCTCAGGATGTGTAGTAAGAATAAAGATTTTTTTAATTTTCTTTAAAGTTATTTATTTAAAATAAGTACAAGATATGTTTTAAAAAGTTTTGAAATTAGGATGAATAGTATTAGGTTATTTATTACACAATATCTGAGTTTTAAAGTAGAAAATTTGAGGTGAAAACTTCAAATTAATAACTTAACAAGTTTGTTTTTGTTAATATTATTTTGTTAAGCCTACTTTTGCACCACGGTGATTGAGGCTAAATTGTGCTGATCTTGTTTGCTTATACTAACAGCGAGTCGATTTCAATTTATCTTCAGTTATTCCATTCAATCAAGTCAAAGCAATGTCAACAACTTACACTGTCACACTTTACGGATAGTGCTATATGTGTAGTATTGAAACTTTAAAGTTCATAAAAGTGCACTAAGCTGTATTAATTCAATATATTGCTCATTTCGTAACAGTTATACACATTCCACAGTTAGTTTTAGTTTTACTTTGTACACTCTAGTTTTACAACAATTGTGTAACAAAGCGAATTATTTCTAACCTTTGTTCTTTCGAACACAGTCGAAAACGTATTCATAGAAAGCTCAACTACCTATCAGACTCATCAAGTGGCTCTATACTTGTGAGATCAAGCACGTCTTATAGATGGAACAAAGTCAACGTGGTTTTTTAACACTTGAGTGAACAAAGAAGGAAAACCAAGTAATCCAACTTTGGGTGAGAAATGTATTTTCCAAGAAGTTTGTAAGTTTGGGATAATCCATCATATTCCTCCCGGCAAGTAATATTTTCCGTTGTGGTTTGGTGATGGACATTTTGGTACCGCACAACAGAATCTTACATATAGTCTTGAACGAGTTATATAGTTGCGAGTGATATTTTGTGAGTGATTTTAAAACCACCTCAAATTAAGACGTAACAATCATCTAAAAAATCACTTCTAAGATTTTAACTATATTGCCTGAGCATTAGCGAAAGTTTAAATTTTATGTCGGTCAATTTTTAGTTTTTGGTATAATTTTGTGTGTTACTTGCTAATAGAGATTTTGGCTAATAATAACCTTCCAATAGCAATTGCGAAAGAAATCAGAATAAACTACTTTATTAACATTAACTTGAGTAAAAATCCAGCACATTCCATATGAATTAGTTTCACAAGATGGACATTTAGTGGATTTAGTTATGTAAAAACGAAACAATTGTGTAATCACACGTAGTCTAACTTATCCCTCGATTGATATCTAAAGAAAAGTTAAATTCCTATCAATCTTGATATGAAATTTTATCTTATTCGTAAACAAGAACGAATTCTAACATAACGATAGTTTAATGTCCTCTATTACTAATTTAACCTAATGTTATGATAATTCTATTCACTCATGTTGTCCTCTTTTTATCCTGCTAGGGGGAGTTTAAACCTTTTTCTTTAATATTTTGACTGTCCTGTATACATGCAGGTTTATCCTAAAAATTGATATGAGATCATAGTTTTATGAGAACTTTTGCGTGCAACCTCAGAGAACACTGATTATGCGGATATTTACCGGCCTTGGCTTACTTCCCATATTGTCCATTTTGAGATGATTTATTATAAATAATACAAAATTAAAAGTTAAATACAAAATCAAAAATTCTAAGACCGATCAGCGTTATAAGGCAGAAAAATGTTAGCACAAAAACGGCATAGTTCTGACTTTATTAAAATAATTTTATAACAGCGAAGGTGCCTAAGTTTGTTTGTTTTGTTATCAAGCGTAAACTATTCAACCGATTGTAATAAAAAATAGCAAATTTTTAATAAAAATATAATTTTATCTGTACATTTTTAGCAAATATTAAGTATCAGGTATAAAAAGACAAAGTTACTATCCGACTTTAACTGTAAATCTTTAAGACTGTTTAAAACCCATCTTCGTTGTATTTTTGACAAATTAGGTTTCTTAGATAAGTTTTTTTTCTATAATTTCTTGGTCGGGAAACAAAGAAAAATCAACATTTCTCTATAGAAACAAAACATACAAAGACCGGAGTAAAATTAACAATGGCCATAAAATATACACTTTTTTGACGGATTCTCTGTTATCGCAACCTCAACAAATGGTGTCGGAAATATAATTCGATTAAACAAGTACGTACACATCCACAAAGCAAAGAATACTAAATTGTGAGTGAATTTGTAGAACAATTGTTTTATTTTTTTTAAAAAAGTCATTATAATGGTCGGTAACAAACTATATGAGCATTGAACCTTATTACGTTTTATGTACACTCAAAATCCTAGTTCGTGCCATTAAATAAAGATAATGATTCTCCTAGTGTATTTAAAATACGGTACCATAGTGGTATGTTTGGGTCCGATGAAATTTGTCTGCCTTGACCCATACCAAGCTACTCGTACAAATATCAAAACATGATTTGTAACCTTTGTCAAAATTTTAATAATACATCAGGATATAGATTTCCTTCATCCTGAACCTGCATGACTTTAAAAAACCCAACTTACCATATTATTCTGACCAAGTTTTAGAGTCTGAACTACTAGATGACTTTTCCCGTTTTGCCCAGTCTAACACAGAACTTCATTTCTTAAGCTAAACAATAAACTGAGAAAAACAAAATGTCAACAAAAATAAACATAATCAGTTAAGCCTATGTCTTTAACGCTGGCTCGTGGCACTTAACTATTTTTTAAGTACACTTTTTCGTGACATAGCAAAACTTTGATAGTTAAAACGGGTTTAGATCACAGACCCATATAAAATTCTTGACTTCCTTCCAGAAAACAGCACAATTGTTCAGTCACCATCTTGCGCAATATCAAGAACCATTGCCCTTTGTTGAACACTCAATAATATTCAAAGTTATTTAGCAAGTTTTGTCGCATAAGACTAGATACATGAATTCAGCATTTATGATACATATATATTTTATATACAAAGTTTTTTTCCATAATTTAAAAGTAAAGTAGGAATTTTTGACCTATTCTCCCCTTTGTATTTTAACACCACAGGTATAATGATTATACTTACACTGACAGACAAAATTACAATGACCTACAATTTTTTTTAAAAAGTATAATTTATTTATCACTGATAACCATTGGCATGTATTAATTATTCCGCCAAACAATATGTCTGCACGCAACAATTATGTTGGTAGTAGAGTCAGTGACATGGTGGAATATTAATGATGTGACGGCTTAGAGATAGAGATGTATCGATTGGCTTCGATTTTACATTTGTGTGATTACATTCCGATGTGTGGAACACTAATGAATAATTTATCCTCAAAAATAATCCTCTATATTCGGAAAAAATTAATATTGTTTAAACTGAACACTCAAACTATGAAAATTTTGTCCGCACTGATTACTGGTGAGTCTAAAAGAAACAGTGGATAGTACAGGAGACGCAGGAAGGTTCAGTTGCATCGTGGGTGCACAGTGAGCATAAGGAATTCAAGTACAGGGAA